>NW_027644700.1:150000-157500 GCF_032717465.1 Coenobita brevimanus | reverse complement strand
GGTGCTGGACTGCCTCCTGTGCTAAACACCACTGCCCACTACTAACCAAGGCTCTCTCATTTACCTGATCTATTATCCCTTCCCTGCTTTCTTGTCTACAGGACCATATTGGCGGCAGATCACCATCCTCCTTTCAGGGGATGCTGACCACCAGTCCCCTGGGTTCATATCTAGCTGAGTGAAGTGAAAACAATACATGAAGCTAAATGCTGAAGGATTTAATCACTCAATTCAAAATAATGATGCCATCCTTTTTCTGAAGGAATCCCCAAACTGAGGTGAGCCATGCTACTGTACACATGGCTTGTATTCTCATCAATTAAGCAAGCTCCCTAGCCCTTAGCTAGTTATTTTTGGATACAGCGGGGTAATAGGATTTTGTACATTGTTTAGGAAGAGTATGGTGATATTTGAATTATTTAAATAACATACAAGACAGCAAGGGGTAATAAGCATCTGGTAGCACTCATGACTGGAATGTTACTCAGCCATATTCCAGAACTTCGGCCTATCAGAATTCTTTCATTCCCCGAACTGCATCCCTCTGTAACTCACTTCCCCAGAGTTGTTTCCCTCCAAACTTCAACCTACAGCTGTTCAGGTCCAACTGTTACAGACATTTTATGAATGGAGGACACCAGGAATCTGGTGTATGGATTATTTTTTTAAAATCGTTTTTCCTTCCTCTGTTCTGTTATTTAAAGAAAAAAATAAATCAATAAATTGCTTGGGAAGAGGTGTTAGGGAGCTGCCTTAACTGAACAGAGCACCAGCCATGATTTTAAAAACTGGCTAAGCACTGAGTCAAGAGAAGAACATAACTAAAGATAACTGAAGAAGGTTGGCAGACAAAAGCACAGACTGGCAGAACACAGCACATAAAGAACATAACAGAAGAAGGAGGCAGAAAAAAAGCACATAAACACAGAATATGACACTGACACAGCACATAAAGAACATGAAAGTGTAGCTACAAAAACCTGGAAGAACAAAGAACATAACTATGAACATGCAAGTTTAACTGCAAAAAGGCTGTGTGAGCTGGGAGCAGGGCAGTGAAATGGCAGGGGACAGGGCAACATGGAGGCGATTTGTTTGTGGCCACCCCTTACGGGATTAAGATGTCTGGCAATAGATAGATAGACAACAACAAACATGCAAATTTAACTGCAAAAGCTTGGCAAAACAAAACATAAACAAAAAACATGAAAGGATAACTACAAGAAATTGGAAAAACAAAAAACATATGAAGGGAAAACTTAAGGTGGGTTAGTCCATGCTAGGCTGCTCCTGTAAGTGACTAATCTATAAGAGTAAGATGTAAATAGCAAAGAAAACTATCACACGAGTGGATGGCGCAACCCACAAGAGGCCACATTATGAGTTGTATGGCAGGCACTGTAGCTCCTTTTTGTTAGTGATTTATCTTCATTTTTGCAACTCAGTATTCTCCTGCATCATTTTCTTCATTATTAGTTACATACAAAAGGATGCTGAGATGCAATAGGAATGAATCACAGAGATGTGTTAAGTCTGCAAAAGCCTCTTGTGGTATGACTCTGGGTGCCGTACTAAAACTCATATTTCACATGATAGATAATTTATTTTTCACTGTGGGATAAAAAATGACAAGAGACACATAACCGCAGTCATCTAACATTCTCACACAGTTGCTCAGACATCTAACATTCTCACACAGTTGCAGTCATCTAACTCTTCAGGGGGAATTAAAAACAGTTCAGTGGGGGTTAAAAAGTAAATATTCCGACGTTTATTTATGCCTTGATGGCATACCTTTGGGGTGGGAAATTCACTTCTTGATATCTTAGGTGTGAGGCGCTTCATCTGCCACTTTCAGGCTGCATCAGATGGCACGGGTCTTCTTGGGCCACAGATCCAGGGGCCTGAACTACTTCTGTGGATGGAAAATTCTGAGTTAATACTACATAGTTTTCAGCCAATGGAACAGAGCTATTCTTACAATATGCATAGTCATTGGCCTCTGGTTGCTTCTTCCCCTCCCCCCCCCCCCACACATACACACACAATGGAGCAATAAATGGCAAATGGAATTTAATGTGGACAAGTGTCATGTAATTAAGTTTGGTAAAAGTGAGAAAAGACCAGATTGGGGTTATAAATTAGGAAGATCAACCCTACACATATCAGAAAGGGAGAAGGACCTTGGAGAGACTATCAATAACAGACTATCTCCAGCTGACCACATCAGTGAGAAGGTGCGTAACATGTATACACTGCTTGCAAATATGAGAATAGCATTCACATAAATACATGAAGACACAATGAGAAATATAATAGCATCATTCATCAGACAAACCCTGGAGTATGCATCAGTAGTCTGAAATTCTCATCTCAAAAAACAAATAGATAAGACTGAAAAAGTACAAAGGGCAGCTACAAGATGGGTACCAAGCTTAAGGGATCTAAGCTGCGAAGAAAGACTAGAAAAATTGAATCTACCAACACTACAGGAGAGAAGGAAAAGAGAAAACATGATTATGCTATATAAATCCATAAAATGAAATAGACATAAATGAATATATAACCTATGGGGAAGCATCAGCAAGAGGACACTGCAAAAAACTACATAAAAAGAGAGGCAAGAAAGACACAAGGAAATTCAGTTTCCCAAATAGGGCAACTGATCAGTGGAATGCACTACCAAATGAAACAGTGTGTCAAAACAATTCATAAATTTAAGGATATGTATCATAAAAATGGTTTAATACACAGGACAGTACAAGCTTGACTCCTTCCTGTAAAGATACAATTAGGTAAGAACACACACACACACACACACACACACACACACCACACACACACACAACCAAATCAAACCATTCACCTCCACCCCCCTCCATCCACACACAGCACATTCACCCACCCACTCACAGAAACACACACACACACACACACACACACACACACACACACACACACACACACACACACACACACACACACAATGATATACATACATATAGAAACACACACACACACACACACACACACACACACACACACACACACACACACAGTGACATACATACATATAGAAACACACACACACACACACACACACACACACACACACACACACACACACACAGTCATTTTCTTCCCTCCGTCCATTCTATAAACTTTCATCTGCTACTTCTCTCTCTCTCTCTCTCTCTCTCTCTCTCTCTCTCTGCTAAGTCTTAACTCTTCCTTCCTTCCTTCCTTATTTTCTAACTTTTCAGGAACGGTCCCTTTGTTACTCTCAGAACTGTCCCTTTGTTTCTCCCAGAACGGTCCTGAATTTCTTACTTAAAAATAATTAAGGAACGGCCCTACTGACCTCTGCCACAGCCTCTCACACCACACCAAACTCTCTCTCTCTCTCTCTCTCTCTCTCTCTCTCTCTCTCTCTCTCTCTCTCGCTGCACACCTGTCCATCCTGGGGGTGCCAGGTGTATGCCATCACTGTCTACCTGTGGTCATTAATCTACATCACGAAGCTGCTTATAATTGGTTTATTTCCATTTAGATTATTTTTCAGACCCTGGGTGATTATCGAAAGTTACAACCCTCTTCCTCCCCTCCCTTCCTTCTCTCTCTCCTCTTCTTCCTTCCCCCTCCTCCTCCTTCCCCCTCCTTCTTCTTCCCCTTCTTCCTCCATCCCTTTCTTCGCCGATATTTTAGAAGGCTCCCTGAATCAGCTTTAGTTTTTACTCTTTTAATTCCAGTTGTTGTTTTTTTAGTGTCATGATGTAACGTTGAGGTTTTGATGTGTATATTAACGTTAGGTGGCTCTACTGATGTTGATATGGGTGTATGTATATTTATATGTATATATTTTATTCTTGTTCTGCTTTTGCTCTTGTTCGGAGGTAATGATCGCCAATGTTGCGTTGCCATGTTCCTTTTCATACATTGTTAGTGAGTCAGTCAGTCAGTAAATCCTTACTAGCTGTGGCAGCAAAAGGTGCTGTGAGTTGTTTGACGGTATTTTGAAGCCAAGAACTAAAGAGTGTGAGATGAAAGGATACTGTCTGTCGTGTGGGCTGGAATGAGAAATGTGGAAGGCAAGAGACAATGCTGGTAGAGGATTGTGGGCCAACTTTTGCTCAATACTGTACCGTAGCCAAGTTTTGTTCCGAGTTTCGTCCCCTTATTTCCTGTCAGCATCTTGCTAAGGGCGTTGAAGCCTGGTAACGTCTTTATCTCGGCGATTTAGTTTAGTACACATTGTTGTTAAGTATCTTATTCATACCCCACCCCTGCCTTACGTCTGCCTGGCCCCATAGCTACTCAACTCTACCTCACACTGCCTTAAATCTACCTTACCCTACCCCACATTTACCCAACCCTGCCTCACCCTACCCCACATTTACCCAAACATGCCTCACTCTACCTAGCCCCTGCCTTACACCTACCCTACCGTATCCTACCTCACATCTACCCAACCCTGAACCCAATCCCTGCCTACATCTGTATCCGTACCTCACATCTACCCAACCCTGACCCACCCCTGCCTTACATCTATCCTACCTCGTCTACCCTACCATACCCAACCCTTACCTTGCATATACCCAGCCTCACTTGTACCTAACCCCTCCTTACCTCACCCTTGCCTTACAGCTACCTTAACCCCACCCCTACCCCAAGTCTGTCCAACTCTTCCCCACCCTACATCTGCCCTATTCTACCTCTCATCTACCCTACCCCTGATAATCCTGTAGCCCCACCCCACCCATCATCACTGTCTTTTTTGCTTAGCCTACTTGCCCTGTCCATTCCGTCTCCTTGTTCTGCCAGTTTTTCTTCACATCCCTGTCGGTCTGTTTTCTCTGTTCTTTCTGCTTACTTACCCTCTGCTGCTGCTCTCGCTCTCTCTCTCTCTCTCTCTCTCTCTCTCTCTCTCTCTCTCTCTCTCTCTCTCTCTCTCTCTCTCTCTCCAGATAGTTTACAATAAGGTCTGCTAAATATCTTCTATGACAGAATTCAGTATGCTTAGTCAGACATATTGAGTATTCTAAAATGGCGGAACTGTAGGTAGGTAGGTAGGTAAGTAGAAAGATAGATAGATAGATAGATAGATAGAGAGAGAGAGAGAGAGAGAGAGAGAGAGAGGTGGGGCGGGATGCCAAGAAAGATCCATTCCAACTTACGAAAGGGACCCAGACTAAGTTCCCTTCATTTGACAAGATAACTCAGATTTAGGTGAAGGTTTAGTGGCCTTTAATGCAGTTGCACAAATTTGGTAGTTGTGGTTATCTGTCACTATCTTTCCCGCCTCCACAGCTGTCTAAATACAGTTGACAGGAGGGTGACGCCCAAGATATCGTGATGTCTCTTTTGTTTACGTCTATTTCAACTTTTTTTTTAATCGTTCTGGGAGACTTTTCTCACTCAGGGTCTAAGATAAAGCCTTAAGCATCCTCTTGACTTATCATGGTTTCTCCAAGTTTCATAATTGTAAGGAGAAACTTACCATTTTCTGACGTGGCCTAAAATTGCCATCTTTGCCTAGTAAAAGTGTTGTTCAGCACGAACACAGCCCCCTCCCAACACACACACACACACACACACACACACACACACACACACACACACACAGTAATGCTTGACAGTAGGAAAAGTATACGGATGTTTGTATCGTAGTCTTAAAGTAGGGCTCCACAACACACACACACACACACCCGCCCTTCTAACTCTACCGTCTCTGAGTGTGTGTGAGGGAGAGAGGGAGGGAAGGAGGAGGGAGGGAGGGAGGGAGGGAGGGAAGGAGGAGGGAGGGAGGGAGGGAAGGAGGAGGGAGGGAAGGAAGGGAGGGAGGGAGGGAGGGAGGGAGGGAGGGAGGGAAGTAATTATTCATCCCAAGCTCTTTAAAAATGAAGGAGGGAGGGAGGGAGGGAGGGAGAGAAGGAGGGAGGGAGGGAGGAATATGAAGGAAGGATATAGAGAAGGAAAGACTGAAAGGAGAGAGAGAGAGAGAGAGAGAGAGAGAGAGAGAGAGAGAGGGAGGGAGGGAGGGAGTGACTGTGGGAAGGAGGGAGGGAAGGAAGGAGGGAGAGAAGAAGAAAGGAAGAGTTGGAGGAAGGGAGGAAGAAAAGGAAGGAAGGAGAGAGAGAGAGAGGAGGAAGGGAGGAAAAGACGAAAAGGAAGGAAGAAGAGGAGGGATGGAGAGAAAGAGTGGAGGAAAGGGAGGGAAGAGGAAGGAGGAGTGGAGGAAGAAGAGAGAAAAGAGGAGGAGGAAGAGGAGGAACGGAGAGAAGGGGGGGAGGAGGAAGGAAGGAAGAGGAGGAGAGGAGGGATGGAGAGGAGAAAGGAAGGAGGGAAGAAGAGGAGGAGGAGGAGGAAGAGGAGAGATGGAGAGAAGAAAGGAAGGAGGGACGAAGAGGAGGAGGAGGAAGAGGAGGGATGGAGAGAGAGTGGAGGAAAGAGGAAGTGATATTTGTTAATGGTGAGAGAGAGGAAGTGAAGGATAGTGACTCGATAGATAGACAGACAGATAGATAGATAGATAGAGGCAGATAGACAGATGGACAGACAGACAGATAGATAGATAGATAGATAGATAGAAAAATAGACATAGATAGATGGGGAGGGAGGGAGGTATGTATGTATGTACGTAGGTAGGTAGGAGGTAGGTAGGTAGGTAGGTAGGTAGGTAGGTAGGTAGGTAGGTAGGTAGGTAGGTAGGTAGGTAGGTAGGTAGGTAGGTAAGATGGACGACCAGAATTATGAGAGAGAGAGAGAGAGAGAGAGAGAGAGAGAGATACAAGGAGTGACGGACAAGTAATGCCTCAAAAGGTCTGACGATCCATAAAGTAGGGTTGGTGGAGGGTTAGTGCCCCTCCCCGTAAAACAAATTGATAGATAGATAGATAGATAGATAATTCACTACCTTTCAACAGTGGCTCTCTCTCTCTCTCTCTCTCTCTCTCTCTCTCTCTCTCTCTCCTGCCTATTTCTCCTGAGAGGCCTGACGTACTGAACATGTGAGAGACTGACGAGGAGAGTGTATGTGAGTGAGGTGGAGGGGGGGAGAGGGAGGGGAGGCCAAGGATGAGATAGAGGGATGGAGTGGAGAGGATGGAGAGTGAGAGACTGACGAGGAGAGTGTATGTGAGTGAGGTGGAGGGGGGGAGAGGGAGGGGGAGGCCAAGGATGAGATGGAGGGATGGAGTGGAGAGGATGGAGGGTGAGAGACTGACGAGGAGAGTGTATGTGAGTGAGTTGGAGGGGGGAAGAGGGAGGGGGAGGCCAAGGATGAGATGGAGGGATGGGGTGGAGAGGTATATGAGAGAGGGGGATGTGAGCTGGGAGCACACACCACAAAGCCAGTCAGGAGACAGGACGTGTGTGCTGGGCAAACCCCAGGTCCTGTCCTCCCCACTTACTGTTTTATAATCAGCCCATACACCACTGACCGGGCTAATGTATGGCCCGGCCTGCACTATATGTGCAGGGAATCTTTCAACGAACGAACGA
>NW_027644700.1:137500-145000 GCF_032717465.1 Coenobita brevimanus | reverse complement strand
GAATAATAATAATAATAATAATAATAATAATAATAATAGTCGTAGTAGTAGTAGTAGTAGTAACAGTAATAGTAGTAGTGGTGGTAGCAGTAGTAGTAGTTGTAGTAGTAGTAATAATAATAATAATAATAATAATAATAATAATAGTAGTAGTAGTAGTAGTAGAATTATTATTATTATTATTATTATTATTATTATTATTATTATTATTATTATTATTATTACGCAGACAGACAGATAGACCAAAAATCCAAGAGAGAGAGAGAGAGAGAGAGAGAGAGAGAGAGAGAGAGAGAGAGTGGTGTGTGAAATTGAGAGAGAGAAGAAAAGTGAAAGTGAGGAAGGCTGTGGGAAGAAGAGCAATTATCACTGAGGCGAGGAGGAGGAGGAGGAGGAGGAGGAGGAGGAAGGTACAGGGGAGGAAGAAGAGGAAGAGGTGATAGAAGAGGAGGAGGAGGAGGAGGAGGAGGAAGGTACAGGGGAGGAAGAAGAGGAAGAGGTGATAGAAGAGGAGGAGGAGGAGGAGGAGGAGGAAGGTACAGGGGAGGAAGAAGAGGAAGAGGTGATAGAAGAGGAGGAGGAGGAGGAGGAGGAGGAGGAAGGTACAGGGGAGGAAGAAGAGGAAGAGGTGATAGAAGAGGAGGAGGAGGAGGAGGAGGAGGAGGAAGGTACAGGGGAGGAAGAAGAGGAAGAGGTGATAGAAGAGGAGGAGGAGGAGGAGGAAGAGGTGATAGAAGAGGAGGAGGAGGAGGAGGAGGAGGAGGAGGAAGGTACAGGGAAGGAAGAAGAGGAAGAGGTGATAGAAGAGGAGGAGGAGGAGGAGGAGGAGGAGGAGGAAGGTACAGGGGAGGAAGAAGAGGAAGAGGTGATAGAAGAGGAGGAGAAGGAGGAGGAGGAGGAGGAGGAGGAGGAGGAGGAGGAGGAGGAGAGGAGGAGGAGGAAGAAGATGAGGAAGAGGTGATACAAGAAGAAGAGGAGGAGGAGGAGGAGGAGGAGGAGGAGAGGAGGAGGAGAGGAGGAGGAGGAGGAAGAAGAGGAAGAGGTGATACAAGAAGAAGAGGAAGAGGAGGAGGAGGAGGAGGAGGAGAAGGAGGAGAGGAGGAGGAGGAGGAAGAAAGATGCTCCTCTTTTCAATCAAGGAAGTGAGGTTTTGAGAGGGAGGGAGGGAGGGAAACAGGGAGGAAGGGAGGGTATGGGAGAGAGAACAGGGGGAGGGAGGGAGGGAGGGAGGGAGGGAGGGAGGGAGAGAGGCTAAGGGAACGAAGAGAGGGAGATTGAGGGAGGGAGGGAGAGATAAAGTGAGGGAAGGAGGGAGGGAGAGGGGGGGAGTGAAAAAGAGAGGGGGAGGGAGTGAAGGAGGGGAGGGAGGGAGTGAAGGAGAGAGAGAGAGAGAGAGAAACTATTATTCAGACACAGACAGACTGATAGATAGATTTTTAAAACATATACAAATCTACGGACCTGCTACCCACGTTTCAGTAATTATTTGGGATCTATCTATCTATCTATCTACCCATCTATCTTCCTATCTATCTATCTATGTGTCTGTCTATCGCTACCCATCTATCGCTATCTATCTATCTGTAGAATTTGTAACTAATGACACACACACACACACACACACACACACACACACACACACACACACACACACTCGCTTTACGTGTGGCATGTTAAATGAGAGAGAGAGAGAGAGAGAGGGAGGAGGAGGAGAAGACGGAGGAGGAGGAGGAGGAGGAGGAGGAGGAGGAGAGATGAGGCCAAGTTAAAAGCATCATGAATTTCTCTCTCTCTCTCTCTCTCTCTCTCTCTCTCTCTCTCTCTTCTTTCAGTAGCCAGAGTTAAAGTACATACCTATCTATCTATCTATCTATCCATCTATCTATCCATCCATCTATCAATCTATCTATACATCTATCTATCTATCTATCACTTCCAGAGAGAGAGAGAGAGAGAGAGAGAGAAGGGGGCGTAAAGTATGGATGCTAGTCACGAAGAAGTGCTATGGAAAGGGCACTGAAAATACACAAAGGATATTTACTAGTAACCAAGGAGACTCCTCTCTCTCTCACTATACATTCTCTCCCCTCTCTCTCCATCTTCTCTTTTCTCTCTCTCTCTCTCTTCCTTCTTTCTTCCTCCTTGCTCCCTCCTTCTTTCTCTCCCTCCCTCCTCCCTTCTTCCTCCCTTTTCTCTCTCTCTTCTCTCTCCCTTCTCCCTCCCTCCCTCCTTTCACTCCCTGGAGGCAGATTGGCAGGATTTGTGGGTAGTAATCACCCGACCCAGCACCATTCCAGCACCTACATTTGTGGGTAGTAATCACCCGACCCAGCACCATTCCAGCACCTACATTTGTGGGTAGTAATCACCCGACCCAGCACCATTCCAGCACCTACATTTGTGGGTAGTAATCACCCGACCCAGCACCATTCCAGCACCTACATTTGTGGGTAGTAATCACCCGACCCAGCACCATTCCAGCACCTACATTTGTGGGTAGTAATCACCTGACCCAGCACCATTCCAGCACCTACATTTGTGGGTAGTAATCACCCGACCCAGCACCATTCCAGCACCTACATTTGTGGGTAGTAATCACCCGACCCAGCACCATTCCAGCACCTACATTTGTGGGTAGTAATCACCCGACCCAGCACCATTCCAGCACCTACATTTGTGGGTAGTAATCACCCGACCCAGCACCATTCCAGCACCTACATTTGTGGGTAGTAATCACCCGACCCAGCACCATTCCAGCACCTACATTTGTGGGTAGTAATCACCTGACCCAGCACCATTCCAGCACCTACATTTGTGGGTAGTAATCACCCGACCCAGCACCATTCCAGCACCTACATTTGTGGGTAGTAATCACCCGACCCAGCACCATTCCAGCACCTACATTTGTGGGTAGTAATCACCTGACCCAGCACCATTCCAGCACCTACATTTGTGGGTAGTAATCACCCGACCCAGCACCATTCCAGCACCTACATTTGTGGGTAGTAATCACCCGACCCAGCATCATTCCAGCACCTACATTTGTGGGTAGTAATCACCCGACCCAGCACCATTCCAGCACCTACATTTGTGGGTAGTAATCACCCGACCCAGCACCATTCCAGCACCTACATTTGTGGGTAGTAATCTACCGACCCAGCACCATTCCAGCACCTACATTTGTGGGTAGTAATCACCCGACCCAGCACCATTCCAGCACCTACATTTGTGGGTAGTAATCACCTGACCCAGCACCATTCCAGCACCTACATTTGTGGGTAGTAATCACCCGACCCAGCACCATTCCAGCACCTACATTTGTGGGTAGTAATCACCCGACCCAGCACCATTCCAGCACCTACATTTGTGGGTAGTAATCACCCGACCCAGCACCATTCCAGCACCTACATTTGTGGGTAGTAATCACCCGACCCAGCACCATTCCAGCACCTACATTTGTGGGTAGTAATCACCCGACCCAGCACCATTCCAGCACCTACATTTGTGGGTAGTAATCACCCGACCCAGCACCATTCCAGCACCTACATTTGTGGGTAGTAATCACCCGACCCAGCACCATTCCAGCACCTACATTTGTGGGTAGTAATCACCCGACCCAGCACCATTCCAGCACCTACATTTGTGGGTAGTAATCACCCGACCCAGCACCATTCCAGCACCTACATTTGTGGGTAGTAATCACCTGACCCAGCACCATTCCAGCACCTACATTTCGGGGTCGGGAGCATGGCATAGAAAATGTTCACCTTACAACCACACACCTTATGTAATGTCTGAGGTTCATGAGACACAGTATGATGACACGCAACATGAACGAAACGAAAGGAATTGGTACGCTGCTTCTAGAAATCAGTCTGAGACTGAACTTCCTGATTTCTATAGAAGCAAGAAGGTGGGGTGCTATAACTGTGGAGAATTCAATCATGTGCAGGTAAACTGTAGGTTTGATCACAAACTTCAGTGTGGCAATTGTCAACGTCTGGGACATAAGAGTCGCCTATGTCGGTACTATAGCACATAGGGGGTTGGCCAAGAAGCACTTGCCGATGTAAACACTAAAGGATATTTTTTAACTATTGAACATATTAATGCTCGATCATTACAGTGTAATTTGGATGAAATAATATTGTTATTGAAAGACAGAAATATTGACATCCTATGTGTTAGTGAATCATGGCTTGTTCCCATTACCCCGAGTGATTTTGTTAATATACCAGAGTATAAGATATTACGATGTGACAGTGGCCGTGGAGGTGGCGTATGCATTTATATCAAGGATGTCTTATCAGCCAGTGTCATAGAATTAAATGTCCCTAAGCAACCAGGCATTGAAGATGTCTGGGTAACGGTACAGTGTCGCAAATTGCCAGCCATTATTGTCGGATGCATGTACCGACACCCTAAAGCTCCAGCTGCCACTATTGATTATATACAGGATACATTTAGATCAATTTGTATGCGAAATAAAACATTTTTTGTTCTTGGTGACTTCAATGATAATCAATTTGCTAATGATAACAAGCTTAAAAAGATCTTAAAGAATAATAAATTAACTCAGATAATAGATAAACCTACTAGAGTCACACCTACGTCTGCAACATTGCTGGATCTTGTAATCACTAACAAACCTGGTGTCATAAACAGTTATGATGTTATTCCCCAAGTAATTGCAGATCATGATCTTATTAGCATCTCAGTAGATATTAGTAAACCTAAGAGACCGCCCGTTGTTCGAACTTTTCGTCACCTTGGCAACTACCACAAAGACGACTTTTGTCTTAGGCTTCTACAGAACACAGACGATTTTGATAAGATTTTGAAAACTGATGATGTAAACACACAAGTGAATATTTTTGCTGATACTTTTGTTAATTGTTTAAATGCCTGTGCTCCTTTTGTAACTAAGGAGATTAAAAGACCGTTAGCACCATGGATGAACGATTGTATACGGCAAGCTATGAGCGTTAGAAATGATACTCATAAAAAACTTAAATCTGATCGACATAATATAGCTCTCTATGAACAATATAAACAAGAAAAGAAGCTTGTTAAAGCTCTCATTACAGAGGGGAAAGCAGACTACTATCGCAGTCGGTTATGTAATAGTAGAGGAAGCACTTCAGCGACGTGGAAAATAATAAGAGAAATTATCCCAAACTGTAAAATTAACTCGGACGGCTACAACTGTGATAATAAAAATAAAGCTGACGAATTCAATTATCATTTTGCAAATGTCGGTAAGAAGACGTATGAACGAACACAAGAAGTCCTCCATGGTGAAAACGTGTCAGGTTCTATCAATTCTCCAAATATAATCTCAAGTGAATGTAATCTTTTTAGACCTCATCCTGTAGATACCGACACTATCATTCTTACGATAAAAGGCTTAAATGAGACTCGTTCTGTGGGCTCGGATGGCATTTCACTGAGATTTGTAAAGGACGCACTCTGTGTTATAGCTTTTTACTTAACCTGTATTATCAATACTTCTGTCGCAACAGGCATTTTTCCTACAGCCTGGAAACATGCATTGGTACTTCCTCTCTATAAAAGTGGTGATGTAAATGATGTAAGCAATTACAGACCAATCTCACTATTGCCCATTGTCTCTAAAATACTGGAAAAGGTTGTTACCAATCAGCTCATACACTTCTTGGAATCTAACAAATCACTGTCTAATACCCAACATGGATTTCGTCCTAGATTATCCACCGAGACCGCTCTTACTGTCATAACAGATAAAATATATAATAACATGGACTCTAAGCAAGTTACACTGTTAACCTTGTGTGACCTCTCCAAAGCTTTCGATAGTATTAGTCACGACATTCTTTTAAGTAAATGTGCTAAGCTTAATATTGACTGCTTCTGGTTCAAAAGTTACCTAGAAAATAGGACTCAATCTGTCCGCCTGAGCAACACTATATCTGATATATTGAATGTAGCTTACGGGGTCCCTCAAGGCTCAATCCTTGGTCCTGTCTTGTTTACCATCTATGTTAATGACCTTGCTGAGAGTATAAATGGATGTTCTTTGGTGCAATATGCTGATGATACCCAATTTCTCCATGCTGACACTATAAATAATCTCGAGGCTCTTATCTCCAAAACAGAAGGAACCTTACGGATTGCAAAACATTACTTTCTTAGAAATGGACTTATGCTAAATCCAAGAAAAACACAATGTATCTTCATAGGTAATAGACGATTTCTATCACATATTCCTCCTAACACTGTCATAAATTGTTCTGGCGAGCACATTTACCTGAGCACTAGTGTAAAAAATCTAGGTGTCTACATCGACAGATATATGCTTTTTGATGTGCATATTATTGAATTAAATAAGAAAGTCATGGGAACACTTATGTTCATAAATCAAATATGTGAAAACTTTGATAAGTCAACTCGAAAAATTGTTGTACAGTCTCTAGCTCTTAGCATAATAAATTACTGTATAGGTATATGGGGTACGACAAATGATACCTTACTTCACCAAGTTCAGAAATTACAAAATTTTGCAGCTAAAATAGCTATCGGGGGAGCAAGAAAGTATGACCATGTAACCCCCATCATAAAGGAATTAAAGTGGTTAAAGATTAAAGATAAACATATTTTTGACAGATGTACCACTGTTTATATGGCTGTCAATGGTTTTTATCCGGAGTGGTATCTAAAGTTGTCCACTGTCACTGAAAACACAGCCAGTACAACAAGACAGCGACATAACCTTTTTGTGCCTAGAGCCAGAACAAACTCTGGTGCCAGAGCCATCACCATACTAGCACCCAAACTGTGGAATAATTTACCTACTGATATCACTCATTCCGGAAGCATACATGTTTTCAAATCTAAACTTAGGGAGTTAATTTTAAGTGATTTGTAGTTGATATTATCATGTATCGAATATGACATGACTATTTTTGTCTGTGACTTTGTATACCCATTTGTAAGAATAACCATATTTTATGGAAATAAAGTATTTGAACTCTACTTCCTTCCTCCTTCTACATTCCTCCCTCCCTCCTCTCTCTCTTTCTTATCCTCCCTTTCACCTCATCTCCTCCCTTCTCTCTCTCCCTCCTCCCTTCTCCCTCTCTTCCTGCTCTCCCTCCTTCCTCCTTTTTCTCTCCCCTCCTCTCTCTCCCTCTCTCTCTCTCTCTCTCACTCTCTCCATAACACAGTAAATACATTAACTCTCTGTATGTAAATTAACTCTCTCTCTCTCTCTCTCTCTCTCTCTCTCTCTCTCTCTCTCACTCACTCACTCACTCACTCACTCACTCACTCTCTCTCTCTCTCTCTCTCTCTCTCTCTCTCTCTCTCTCTCTCACACACACACACACACACACACACACACACATCACACAATCATCCTTCCCCTCTCTCTCTCTCTCTCTCTCTCTCTCTCTCTCTCTCTCTCTCTCAACCAGTGTTTTGCTTAATTTGGACAATGTTGATGCAGCTGAGAGAGAGAGAGCA
>NW_027644700.1:122500-127500 GCF_032717465.1 Coenobita brevimanus | reverse complement strand
TCTTGTGAAGGAACAGACGAGACGAAACGAAAAAGTGCACCAAGAGGTAAAACAACGAAACCTGTGATTTTCACCGCTGGAAAATCTTGCAAAGCCACGCACAAGCTTTGACTCAAGCCGACCAAGCTGCTCTGCGTATCTCTAAGTAGCATTTAGTGCTCAAAGTCCACAAACCATTTAGTGCCAAGAGTGATTTATTTACCTGATACATCTAATATGGCATCCAGCTCAAGTGTGGAAACATTGTCCCGGGACAATATCCAATCGGCCAGCAGTGAACCATCTCTAACTAACCCAACAAAGGACTATCTCAAGAATTTTAATAAACCGGACCTACAGAAACACTGCCGAGAACTTGGTTTGAAAAATGTGTGGGTTAATAAAGATGAGTTGATAAATATGATTATGGATAATACCAACACTGCAGTGGCTGACACTAACATCAGTTCATGCAACCAAGCAACTGAACAATCTTATCAACATGTAATACAAAGTATTAATGATATAAAAGAAATTCTGAAAACTAAGGACAAGGAAATTGAACAGCTTAACACAGAAATCAAGGCCGCATACACCACAATCGAAACACTGGCTCAACGTGTCTCAGTCTTGGAAAGTGAGAAACGACGCAGACACCACGAATCCGAATCTGTGGAGGGGGCAGGTGAAAGAACGAACCTGATCCAGGCAGGTGAAGAGGGTTACTTTATATATGAAATAAACCAGCGAGTCACGGCATTAGAAAAGCAGATGAATGAGTGTCAACAAGGTGCTGACCCCGTGACTGAAGGTGCCCCGTCTTCCCCATCACCAGAGGAGGGACACACACACCTCATAGCAAGACTAGACCAAAGGATGTCAGCACTTGAGGAGGAATTTCGTGGAAACCAACGACAAACTAACCCAGAAACTGTAAGTATCCCAGTACAACCTAGTGAAAAAACTCTCCTACTGGGTGACACTAACCTCTCCCAGATAATATCCTCTGACCTCCATATAACTTCTCATATAAGAACACTGGAGGGAGCCACTGTTGATTTCATGAAGTGCTGGGTGGCCGAGAAATTAAACTGGATTCCTAAAAGTTGCATAATTTATGGTGGTTTATTTGACTTAATAGAAAATGCCTCTCCTGAAAAAATTACAGATGATATAGGTTCTTTGGTAAGTGAATTAAAAAGGAAAAATGAAATGATGAATATATACATATGCCAGCTTGTGCCCAGCCTACAGTCAGATCTTTTACAGGCTAAAATAAATTATGTGAATGACCACATTCTAAAGTGGTGTGAAACAAACTGTATACCAACCATCCAGACTGATCTTGCATTTAAACTGGGCACTGGTGAGGTTGATGATATGTGCTATTATGCAAATGATATTCATCCAGGCTCAATCCTAAATAGACTAGGAGCAGTACGACTTTTTATCAACTATTGCCAAACAGTGTGGTGATTTCAACCTGTGTTCTGAATGGGAAAAAGTTAAAACTGATTTGGATTACCATCACAGGAAGACCATTTTTAAGGATCCCCACAGAACCCATTCTCTATATGTTAGTAGAAGCTCGATGGACCCGAACCGCCGCCAACCTACAGGGACCCGCACCTACACTGATGCCCTGGGGAGACAGACGAGAGGGACAGACACACGCCACTTCTATGTGAATCCACATCATGAAGAACATAACCAGTCATACGAAGCAAATAACTGGCAGAGGACATATGTGGTAAGAAACAGTACCAGAAATAACCGTGCTGTAAATAATCACTCAAGCTATGCACATAATGTAACACATAATTCTAGGAAAACTGGTTGTTTCAACTGTGGAGAATTCAATCACAGACAGTCAACCTGCAGATATGACCATAAACTTGTATGTGGTAACTGCCACGCCCTGGGCCATAAGAGCCGTCTATGTAGATATTACAACACATAGGGGTTTGGCGAAGAAGAAACAGCTGGTGGGACTCCTTCAGTAACTAAAAAGGATTTTCTAATTATTGAACATATTAATGCTCAGTCATTACTATCAAATCTTGATGAAATTAAGTTACTCATGTATGAAAGAAATGTTGATATTTTGTGTGTGAGCGAAACCTGGCTTCTTCCCATCACCCCGATTGAGTTTGTAGATATTCCTAACTATAAGATTTTTAGACATGACAATGGTCGAGGTGCTGGTGTCTGTATCTATGTTAAAGACACTTTAAGTTCCACTGTACTTAATGTAAATATTCCAAAACAACCTGGAATCGAGGATATTTGGCTAACTGTACAGTGTCGTAAGTTGCCTTCTGTTATTGTTGGTTGTGTGTACAGACACCCTAAAGCGACTGTTTTATCCTTTGATTATATTCAGGAGATCTTTAGACTAATGATTCTGCGGAAGAAGATCATTTTCATTCTTGGCGATTTTAATGATGACCTTCTCTCAGCTGGAAGTAAGCTTAGGCATATTATCAGAAACAATAAATTAACCCAAATAATTGATAAACCAACTAGGGTTACACCTACATCAGCCACTCTACTCGATGTAATTATAACTAATAAACCTGACATCATAATCTCGCATGATGTAGTACCTCATATCATTGCAGATCATGACCTGATTACTGCCAAAGTGAACATTAGCAAAACCAAAACGCACACCTGTTACCAGAACTTTTCGTCACCTTGGCAACTATAATAGTGATGCCCTTGTTCCTGTTTACTTCAGCAGTGTGATATTTTAAATCAGGTTTTCTTTACTGATGACATAAATGTGCAAGTAGACATACTTACTAACACTATTACGGAATGTCTGAACACCTGTGCACCGTTAGTTACCAAAAATGTTACTAGACCTTTCTCTCCGTGGTTTAATGATGAAATACGCCAAGCTATTATGAATAGAAATTACATTCAGAAAAAGCTAAAAACTGATAGATATAATACTGAATTGCAACAGCAGTATAAAACCGAAAAGAAAAATGTAAAGGTCCTTATTAGCCAGTCAAAGGCTGAACATTATCATAATCAATTTAACAGTACTAAAGGTGATACTGCTGCTACTTGGAAGGTCATCAGGGAAATTGTTCCAGGAAAGAATAAAAAATCTAATAATCAGAACTTTGAAAATAAAGATGAGAAAGCAGAAGAATTTAATAGATTTTTTGCAAACGTTGGTAAATCTACATATGATAAGACGCAACAAAACCTTGCTAACAATCAATTTGACATGCCTCTAACAAGCCTTACAGAAGATGAATACTTTAGACCTCAGCCTGTGGACACCAATACGATAGTCCTTACAGTTAAAAGTCTCAAGGAAAGTAGTTCATATGGCTCTGATGGCATATCTCTTCGCTTTCATCAAAGACGCACTTTACGTCATCGCGTTTTACTTAACTTGTATCGTTAACACCTCTATCACAACTGGTATATTCCCTACGACATGGAAACACGCATTGGTTGTCCCCGTCTTCAAAACAGGTGATATCAACAATGTTAATAATTATAGGCCCATCTCACTATTACCTACTGTTTCTAAAATATTAGAAAAGGTAGTTGCTAATCAACTATTAAACCTTTTAGAAACAAAGAGACTTTTATCTAACACTCAGCATGGTTTCCGATCAAAGCTTTCTACTGAGACTGCTCTTACTGTTATAACTGATGAAATTTATGACAATATGGACCAAAAGAAAATATCTCTGTTAACCTTGTGTGACCTCTAAAGCTTTTGATAGTGTTAGCCATGACATCCTCATAGATAAATGTGCCAAGGTAAAAACTGATTCGTTTTGGATTAATAGTTACATTAGTAACAGAACTCAGTCTGTTCGATTAAATGATGTCGTATCTACAAAGCAGAATGTAACTTACGGGGTCCCACAAGGTTCAATTCTAGGTCCACTTTTATTCAATATCTACGTAAATGACATATCAACTTATTTAAATGACTGTATATTAACACAATATGCTGATGATACACAATTCCTTCATACAGGTACTATAAATAATCTGGAGGATCTTATCACTAAGACTGAAGAAACCCTTTGTCAAAGCTAATCAGTATTTTCTTAGGAATGGTCTCATGATTAACCCAAATAAAACTCAATGTATTTTTATTGGAAATCGACAACTCTTATCACGTATACCTGCTAATGCAACTGTAAAGTTTGATGGCAATAACATCACTCCTAGTAGTCATGTAAAAAATTTAGGTCTTTATATTGATAAGTAGATGAGCTTTGATGTGCATATTAATGAGTTAAATAAAAAAGTCATGGGGACATTGATGTATATAAATCGTTTAAGTGACAATTTCCAGAAACAGACTCGTATAATCATAATTCAAGCTCTTGTGTTGAGCTTGATTAAATATTGTATTAGGATATGGGGTACAACCAACGGAACTCTTATACACAGTGCCCAGAAACTATTGAACTTTGCTGCTAAAGTTGCTGTAGGTGGAATGAGGAAATACGATCATGTTTCTCCAGTCCTGAAAGAGTTAAGATGGCTAAATATTAAACAAAAGCATGCATTTGATACGTACTGTACTATGTATAAGATACTGCGTGGTGTGTACCCTGAATGGTTTATGTCCTTTGCTTCTGTGCATAACGTGACTGGAAGTGTAACCAGACAACAAAATAGCCTATATGTACCAAGAGTCCACACTAGCACTGGTGCCAGGTCACTCGCTGTACAGGGCCCGAAGCTCTGGAATGAATTGCCTGCTTTAATAACCAACGCCAGTAGCCTACCAGTATTCAAATCTAGGCTGCTGTGTTTTCTTATGGGAGAGAAAAATGTTTTATGACTTGAAATACCTTGGATGCATTTGCAAGATAAAAATCCCAATTGAGATTTTATTTCGCTCTAAATTTGTCTTCATATGTACTGATTTGTCATGTTTTCATTGTACTGTACTTACTATATATCGGAACATGTATCTTTATTAATAACCACTGCTTAGTGGAAATAAAGTTATTTATTTATTTATTTATTTA
>NW_027644700.1:105000-107500 GCF_032717465.1 Coenobita brevimanus | reverse complement strand
GGGAAAGAAGGAAGGAAGGAAGGAAGGAAGGTAGGTAGGTAGGTAGGGAGGTAGGTAGGGAGGTAGGTAGGTAGGGAGGTAGGTAGGGAGGTAGGTATGTAGGTAGGGAGGTAGGTAGGGAGGTAGGTAGGCAGGCCGGCAGGTAGGTAGGTAGGTAGGAAGGAAGGAGGGAAAGAAGGAAGGAAGGAAGGTAGGTAGGTAGGTAGGTAGGGAGGTAGGTAGGGAGGTAGGTAGGTAGGGAGGTAGGTAGGTAGGTAGGGAGAGGGAAATAGATAGATATTTCCACCCTTACGCACCTTAGATAGATAGACAGATAGACAGAAAGATAGACAGATGCAAAACAGGTAAAGATGAATAGATAGATAGATAGATAGATAGATAAATGGACAGGTAGGTAGGTAGGTAGGTAAGTAAGGTAGGCAACGTAAGTACAGTAAGGCAGGGTAGGGTAGGGTAGGATGGGGTAGGGTAGGGCAGGGTGGGGTAAGGTAGGGTAGGGTAGGGTAGGGTAGGGTAGGGTAGGGTAGGATGGGGTAGGGTAGGGTAGGGTAGGGTAGGGTAGGATGGGGTAGGGTAGGGTAGGGTAGGGTAGGGTAGGGCACGAGAGAGAGAGAGAGAGAGAGAGAGAGAGAGAGAGAGATTTAGAACTCTAACATCCTCTCATAAACCAGATACCACAGTCAGTCCTATAAAAAATATTATATATAATTAAATGCTCTATAAATTCTCATACAACAGATACCACAGTTGCCGTCTATCCTAGGAAAAAAAATCGAAAATAATGTAATCGCAATATATGGAGGGGAGAGGGAGGGGAGGCCGAGGATGAGATGGAGGGATGGGGTGGAGAGGTATATGAGAGACTGACGAGGAGAGTGTATGTGAGTGAGGTGGAGGGGGGAAGAGGGAGGGGGAGGCCGAGGATGAGATGGAGGGATGGGGTGGAGAGGTATATGAGAGAGGGGGGTGTGAGTTGGGAGCAGGGCAGTGAAATGGCGGGGGGACAGGGCGACGTGGAGGCGATTTGTTTGTGGCCACCCCGTACGGGATTGAGGCGTCTGGCAATAGATAGATAGATAGATAGATAGATAGACAGCAATAGCCTCTAATGTCGTTGATAATCCTGGGAAAAATTAAGGTAGTTTCAGTGGAAGAAATCTCATTAAAAAGATACCACAGTTCTAGTCTATCCTATAAAAAAAAATAATTCGAAAACCCGCTTTAATTCATATGTTCTCTTGCTTCGTAGACAATCCTGGGGAAAATAAGTATCACGAATTATTCCGTCTCATAAATCGGATACCACAGTTCTAGTCTATCACCATACTCCGATTTAATTCTTTCGCCATCCTCTTATTTCTATCACTATACTCTCATTCTATCACTATTCTCTTCATAAATAACGTACAAAATCACCATCACCACCATATCCAAGAATAAATCGCTGAGGAACAGGTGCTGGGGGGCAAAAACCTCATCAGCCTTCCTCACCCTGGCGTCGCTTTTCAAACTTTCAAAATCACTCACCTTTTCAAACTGCCATTTTCTCCTTTCCTCCTATTTTAACGGCCATTATCTTGCACTAAAATGACCTCCGGAGTCTAAATAACCTAATTAGGGCCGTAATGACCCCTGGAGAGGCGTAATTAGGCCGATGATGAGGGATAATTAGCACTACACACAATCCACCTCAACTCAACCGACGCTGCCTCCAAGATGGCTGCCTAACCCTTCCAACGTACACGCAGATTTAAAATATTTCTCTCCTGCCTTTATCTCCTTATTTTCCCCTATATACCTCCATAATTAAGTATATTATAATTTTCACCTTTATTTTGGGGCATTTTTGAGTCCCGGGAGCCTAAAATAAAAAAAAAATAGATCAATATATTCAATCCAGTTTTGAAATGTTTGCCAGCCTGATCCCACGTCAACACACAGGCCTCCCAACCTCCCCGCGATTTCGAAATGTCAAAATCTGGCCTCCATGGATTTATTTCAGCCATTTACCTATTAACACCGCTATTAATATTGATTCTGGAATTTATATATACTTTTTTGAGTAATTTGGAGCCCCCGGGGAGCCAAAAAAGATATATTTGAATAATATTTCTCTCTTCAACCGACGTCGTAAAATTGGCAATCCTGTTTCCACCTTCCATGAGGCCTGTCCACGTAAGATCCGCTTAATTGCAAACTCCTTCTCAAATCGCCATTTTTTCGACTTTTCGCCATATATACCACCCAAAACCGCACATATTATAAAATTCTAATATATTTTTGAGCCATTTTGAGTAGCAGGACCGCGGGAAAAGATATATTAGATGAATATTTTGGAGAGAATTTGAACTGATCGCGCTGCCAAAATCCGCTTAATTGCAAACTCCTTCTCAAATCGCCTTTTTTCCGACTTTTCGCCATATATACCACCCAAAATCATACATATTATAAAATTCTAATATATTTTTAACCAATTTTGAGTAGCAGGGCCGCGGGAAAA
>NW_027644700.1:97500-100000 GCF_032717465.1 Coenobita brevimanus | reverse complement strand
TAACCTTGTCAAATCATTATTAACATCTTTTTCTATTGTTTTAATATCATCAGCACTTAGGCTGTTCCAATTTAAAAAGTCCTCACTAACACTTGTTTCTCCCTGGCAAAATGTACCAAGGCATTCTTCAGGGCAATTTATGTACATACATACAACCATTGGTAAATGGTCTGATCCAATAAAAGAATATAACACCTGTATATTAGAAATTATAACATTTTTGGAATCTCTACCTATAATATGGTCTAACCATTTTGTGTAGGAGTTGTTGTAAGGAATAAATGTAAATGTGTTAATATCAAGCATATCATAATCAAAACATTTCAGGTCATTTCTCCCAATAAAATTGCTGAGATTATTCCATGCTCTACCTATAAATGGGTCTGCATTAAAATCTCCTAAAAAATACACATTATCATAGCTATAATTAATTAAAACCTGCTCCAACTTACTCAGTGACTCCAAATAAAGCTCAAGGGTGACATCCTCCCAAACATCACTTTTTACATATACATTTACCAGTAATACTGTGAAACCTCTCACTGACAATTCCAAAATTATCATATTTGCTTCAAGAGATATAACTTTAACTTGAAAGGAAGCATTCTTTTTCCACAGACAAACAAGCCCTCCCTCACATCTTCCTCTAAATGATTTAACTGATTTCTCTGAATAGCCAGCAGCAGATCCCACACCCATATACCTTTCATCAATAAAAGCAATATCTCCTAGCCTATCTTCCTTAAGAAATGATTCTTGCAAAAAAATAACATCATAACTTCCATCTGCAAGTGAGCGCACCACATCTATGTTTTTCCTTAATGAACAACAGTTGTAAGTACAAATAGTAATATCCATAATGATGTAGGGTACAGTATTATGCTTCTCTATACTACAATATTAAAAATGCACAGAAAAAAAAAAAATACAGACAATGAAGCTTAAAAGTACCAGAATAAAGTCAAGTAAAAAAATAAAAAAATAAATAAACTCCTATCTAAAATTATCTATGAAAGAAAAAATATAAAAAAGAAAGGTTCAATATAGGATGATAAAAACTGAAGCAAAAGGAGGCAGATAGTGAAAAAAAAAATACATATACATATATACATATATATATACACATACATAGACACATACATACATATACATATACACACATACATATACATATACATACACATATACATACATATACATACACACACACACACACACATATATATGTATATAAAACTCCAATAATAAAATACCAAAAGATTAAAAAATATGCAATAAAATAATAAAGTCTAAGATATTCTGTAACCATAAAATACCCACAGTATAACAGAATGCAAAAGTACACAGTAATGTTAAAAATACTATACACAGTAGTCAGTAAATCAACTGAAGACAAAAGTCAAGATAATAAAAAATATTAAAAGTTGTAGACAGTAAAAAAAATATCTATATATAAGTATCTAAATCGAATCTTTGTTTAAGGTCCCCCTAGACTTATTATAAAACTTATCTAAAACAATGTCCTCTGGCCATAAATCTCCGTTAAATAATTTATCTCTATCTGTAGCTCGTACAGTAATCTTATAAGCATGGAACTCCTCTGATCTAATTTGCAGTTTCTCAATGTTTATTACAGAAATATTAAAAACACTATAAATAAAATTCTTTATACTGTCAACAGAGACTTGTTTATCTACCCTCCCCAAGAATACATCCAAAGTTTTTTTCACTGCTTTAATATCATGCCCACCACTCTTCATTGAGCCTGTTACACCTCTAAACTGAGGTCTTTTCATTCTAGGTCTTCTTCTCTCAACAAGCTGCCACTCACCAAGTTTATCATCACTGGTATTATTCATGGTCTGCCTTTGAAATTGCTTTGCTTCCTGTCCAGTAACATTATTATCACTCTCTTTTCTCAGTTGTGATCTCTTTATTTTGGTTATTGCCCCAGCAGTGGAGTCTATGACAGGCATATTAGGAGTGCTTGTCCACCAACCTTCTGTCACACCTCTTCCCTTACTCCCTGCATCACACAGTCCACCACCTTCCCTGCCCATCATACCAGATAACTCTTTACTCTCCCTTTCTGCTCCACTTAACACTCCCCTACTTCTCTCACTAACACTTATCTCTTGCCTCCTCTCTACTATCATCGGCCCATCATCCTCACCATGAATTCTGCCAGATTTGCCTCCATCCATCTCTGGTCCCACCACAGCCCCAGCATCCCTCACCTCCTCCACCAACTCAGGCCGCAACCCCACATCCTGCTCCATCACCACCTTCCTTGCCGTACCCACCCCTGCTACTGCTGCTGCATAATTAAGAACAGGATCTGTACTATTTTCCGGCACCTTCATATGTTTGGGTAAGTTCACACCTAAATCCGCCATTCTCAAGGAATCCAGATTATCTATTATGTGAGCATCTTCCATAGTTAAATCTTTGGCTGCTTCCTCCATACCATTAATAGCATAAGTAAACTTACTTCTTAAGT
>NW_027644700.1:0-80000 GCF_032717465.1 Coenobita brevimanus | reverse complement strand
AGAGTGAGTGTATGAGTGAGTGAGTAAGAGAGTGACTGAGTGAGTGAGTGAGTAAGAGAGTGAGTGAGTGAGTGAGTGAATATGAGAGTGAGTGAATAAGAGAGTGAGTGAGTGAGTGAGTAAGAGAGTGAGTGAGTGAGTAAGAGAGCGTATGAGTGGGTGAGTAAGTGAGTGAGTGAGTGAGTGAATAAGAGAGTGAGTGCGTGAGTGAGTGAGTGAGTGAATAAAAGAGTGAGTGAGTGAATAAGAGAGTGAGTGAGTGAGTGAGTGAGTGATTGAGTGGGTGAGTAAGTGAGCGAGTATCATCATCATCACCACCACCACCACCACCACCACTATGCAGCTCCTACACAAGTGTGACTAAGTCAAAGTGTTAGTCATATTCCCACTGGTTGGGGAGACACCCAAGCACCTTTCCTTACCAGTTTATTTCAACATATATCAACGTTCTCCTGTTTATGGTCACAAACTGCCACCGTTCACACATCAGTAAGAGAAAGACAAGAGTTGTGTAAGGTCAGCAAAACCCATCACTGGGCCTCAGGTGCTGGACTGCCTCCTGTGCTAAACACCACTGCCCACTACTAACCAAGGCTCTCTCATTTACCTGATCTATTATCCCTTCCCTGCTTTCTTGTCTACAGGAGCATATTGGCGGCAGATCACCATCCTCCTTTCAGGGGATGCTGACCACCAGTCCCCTGAGTTCATATCTAGCTGAGTGAAGTGAAAACAATACATGAAGCTAAATGCTGAAGGATTTAATCACTCAATTCAAAATAATGATGCCATCCTTTTTCTGAAGGAATCCCCAAACTGAGGTGAGCCATGCTACTGTACACATGGCTTGTATTCTCATCAATTAAGCAAGCTCCCTAGCCCTTAGCTAGTTATTTTTGGATACAGCGGGGTAATAGGATTATGTACATTATTTAGGAAGAGTATGGTGATATTTGAATTATTTAAATAATTCAAGGGGTAATAAGCTTCTGGTAGCGCTCATGACTGGAATGTCACTCAGCCATATTGCACAACTTCTGCCTATCAGAATTCTTTCATTCCCTGAACTGCATCTCTCTGGAACTCGCTTCCCCAGACTTGTTTCCCTCCAAACTTCAACCTACAGCTGTTCAAGTCCAACTGTTACAGATATTTTATGAATGGAGGACACCAGTAATCTGGTGGATGGATTATTTTTTTTTTATTCGTTTTTCCTTCCTCTGTTCTGTTATTAAAAAAAAATAAAACAATAAATTCCTTGGGAAGAGGTGTTAGGGAGCTGCCTTAACTGAACAGAGCACCAGCCATGAGTTAAAGAACTGGCTAAGCACTGAGTCAAGAGAAGAACATAACAGAGGATAACTGAAGAAGGTTGGCAGACAAAAGCACATAAACTAGCAGAACACAGCACATAAAGAACATAACAGAAGAAGGAGGCAGACACAAGCATATAAACACAGAATGACACTGACAGAACACAGCACATAAAGAACATGAAAGTGCACCTACAGAAACCTGGAAGAACAAAAAACGTAACTATGAACATGCAAAAAGGCTGTGTGAGCTGGGAGCAGGACAATGAAATGGCAGGGTACAGGGCATAATGGAGGCGATTTGTTTGTGGCCACCCCTTACAGGATTAAAATGTCTGGCAATAGATATTTAGATAACAACAACTAACATGCAAATTTAACTGCAAAAGTTTGGCAATATAACACATACACAAAAAACATGGAAGGATAACTACAAGAAATTGGAAAAACAAAAAGCATATGAAGGGAAAACTAAGTAGGTTAGTCCACGCTAGACTGCTCCTGTAAGTGACTAATCTATAAGAGTAAGATGTAAATAGCAAAGAAAACTATCACACGAGTGGATGGCACAACCTACAAGAGGCCACATTATAAGTTGTATGGCAGGCACTGCAGTTCCTTTTTGTTAGTGATTTATATTCCTTTTTGCAACTCAGTATTCTCCTGCATCATTTTATTTATTAGGGGAAGAGGAAGGAGGAAACCAAGGATGAGAAGGAGGGATGGAGTGGAGAGGTATATGAGAGGGGGATGTGAGCTGGGAGCAGGGCAGTGAAAAGGTGGGGGACAGGGCAACATGGAGGCGATTTGTTTGTAGCCACCCCTTACGGGAATGGGGGCGTCTGGCAATAGACAGACAGATAGATAGATTACTTACATACAAAAGGATACTGAGATGCAATGAGAGTGCATCACAGAGATGTGTTAAGCTGCAAAAGCCACTTGTGGTATGACTGTGGGTATAACACTTATATTTCACATGATGAATATTTTATTTTTCACTGCGGGATAAAAAATGACAAGAGTTACACATAATTAAACATTCCCTACCATTCTTACACAACTGCAATCATCTAACATTCTCACACAATTGCTCAGACATCTAACATTCTCACACAGTTGCAGTCATTTAACTCTTCAGGGGGAATTCAGAACAGTTCAGTGGGGGTTAAAAAATAAACATTCCGACGTTATTCATGCCTTGACGGCATACCTGAGGGGTGGGAAGTTTGCCTCTTGATATCTTAGGTGTGAGGCGCTTCATCTGCCACCGTCAGGCTGCATCAGATGGCACGGGTCTTCTTGGGCTGCAGATCCAGAGGCCTGAACGACTTCTGTCGGTGGAAAATTTTGAGTTAATATTACATAGTTTTCAGCCAATGGAACAGGGTTATTCCTACAACATGGATAGTCACTGACCTCTGGTTGCTTCCTCCTTACACACACACAAAGGTGCAATACATGGCACTTGGAATTTAATGTGGACAAGTGTCATGTAATTAAGTTTGGTAAAAGTGAGAAAAGACCAGATTGGGATTATAAGTTGGGAAGATCAACCCTACACACATCAGAAAGAGAGAAGGACCTAGGTGTGATTATCAATAACAGACTATCTCTGGCTGACCACATCAGTGAGAAGGTACGGAACATGTATACACTGCTTGCAAATATGAGAATAGCATTCACATACATAAATGAAGACATGCTGAGAAAGATAATAACATCATTCATTAGACCAACCCTGGAGTATGCATCAGTAGTCTGGAGTCCTCATCTCAAAAAACACATAGACAAGATTGAAAAAGTACAAAGGGCTGCTACAAGATGGATACCAAGCTTAAGGGATCTAAGCTACGAAGAAAGACTAAATAAACTGAATCTACCAACACTACAGGAGAGAAGGAAAAGAGGTGACATGATAATGCCATATAAGTGCATATCAGGGAAGGAGAAAATAGACATAAATGATTACTTAACATATGGGGAAGCATCAGCAAGAGGACACTGCAAAAAACTACATAATAAGGGAGGCGATAAAGACATAAGGAAATTCAGTTTCCCAAATAGGGCAATCGATCAGTGGAATGCACTACCGAATGAAATAGTGTGTGCCAAAACAATTAATAAATTTAAGGATATGTATGATAAAAATGGTACACGGGACAATACGAGCTTGACTCATTCCTGTAAATGAGAACAATTAGGTAAGGTAAGAACACACACACTACATACACACACATAATGCATGCACACACACACACACACACACACACACACACACACACACATATATATATATATATATATATATATATATATATATATATATATATATATACAGTATATATATATATATATACATATATATATATATATATATATATATATATATATATATATATATATATATATATATATATATATATATATTTAACCCATTGGATCCCAGGGGTGCTGGGCGAGGCATGGCACTGGGCGGGTACTAAGCGTACCGTCCTCCGCCTATCGGCTCAGTCGCGAAGCTCATAGGTCCCTACCCGGGGGTTCCCTAATTATAAAGACTTGAAAAATCCCAGTTCTGTCCAATATTCCGGACGCTGGGCTCCAATGGGATATATATATATATATATATATATATATATATATATTACACCGCTTCCCATCCGATCAGCGAAGTTAAGCAACGTTGGGTCTGGTTAGTACTTGGATGGGTGACCGCCTGGGAACACCAGATGCTGTTAGCATCCCTACGTGTCAAGTGGGGTTGGTGGAGGATTAGTGCCCCTCCCTGTAAAACAATTAACTCTAAGCCCTTGGCCACCCCATTTGGGATACATGGCGTCTGGCAATGGATGGATGGATATATATATATATATATATATATATATATATATACACACACACTCATTAAGAAAGGAGGGAGGGGTGAGGCATAGTCAGAGAAAAGGATAAAAGTGAGGAAGGACTGAGGTGTAATGCATATCACACTGGCCATCAGCTGTCATAAATATTTGTTTTGTGTTCTACTGGTGACCAACAAACAATACGTGCACACTTATGAATTCCTGTCGCCCGTTCCCCGCCATGTCACTGCCCTGCTCCCAACTCACACCCCCGTCTCTCATATACCTCTCCACTCCATCCCCCTATCTAATCCTTGGCCTCCCCCTCCCTCTTCCCCCCTCCACCTCACTCACATACAGTCTCCTTGTTAGTCCCTCGCTCTCCGTCCTCTCCACTGCCAAACCGCCTTAGTGAATATCTCCATGATGGACCTATTTCCTTTTCATGGAGTAAGCATCAGTGACCGTACCACCAAAAGTACTTAGTATCGATACTTACACTTAGCAGACGAAATTAAATTTTTCACCAGTGTCTGGACAGAATACTTAAGTGATAGGTACCACACTACTTTTTGGTCTTAAGTACCTTTGTAGACGACAAACTTAAGTTCCCCCAGTGAGGTTACTTACGTGCTTCTCATTTTTGAGGTGGAGGAGGAAAGGAGGGGGAGACCAAGGATGATATGAACTGAAGGAGTGGAGATGATGGAGAATGAGAGACTGACCAGAAGAGTGTGAGAGGTGGAGGGTGAGACCAAAGATGAGATGGAGGAATGGAGTGCATAAAGGTCGAGTCACAATGGGCAAAAGTGACTAACATGTTAGCCACTTTTGCGAGCCGCTTTCATTTAAACTTATCTCCTGTTCTAACTAAATATTTCATTCACAGTTAAGAACAGTTGAAAAGTCGATATTTAGCTCATCTGAGTCCTTACCACAGCAACCAACCTCATATCAAGTTGGATCCCACTGACTGTTGGTCATTCAGCTTGCAAAGCGGCTAACATACCGTTTCCTGCCCAGTGTGACACTGGCTTAACTTGTAGCCTATCCACTATCCTCGCCTGTCGTATGTAAAGAAAGGTTTACTTAGATTGTTATACACACACTGGGCAGGGGATCGAACTCGCGACTTTCAGATGACAGTCAGGAAGTCTGCCTTTGTCGTATATAAAGTAAGAGGTAACAGATTTTTTTTTTTATTTAAGGCATATATACCATCATACCACCAACAGGGGGCATATTAAGGCATATATACCATCATACCACCAACAGGGGGCATATTAAGGCATATATACCATCATACCACCAACAGGGGGCATATTAAGGCATATATACCATCATACCACCAACAGGGGGCATATTAAGGCATATACACCATCATACCACCAACAGGGGGCATATTAAGGCATATATACCATCATACCACCAACAGGACGCCACAGTTCTTTTTGTGGGGCGGGGGGGGGGCACAAATATTTTAGTGTGTAATATGTTGGGGGAACAGCCATTTTAGAGAGGGAATGGAGGGCAACAGGTTATGTATGGTGGAAGAAAGGCGTGGCAGGCACACCTTTACTTGTGGTAAGGTAAGGCGTGGCAGGCACACCTTTACTTGTGGTAAGGTAAGGGGTGGCAGGCACACCTTTACTTGTGGTAAGGTAAGGCGTGGCAGGCACACCTTTACTTGTGGTAATGTAAGGGGTGGCAGGCACACCTTTACTTGTGGTAAGGTAAGGGGTGGCAGGCACACCTTTACTTGTGGTAAGGTAAGGCGTGGCAGGCACACCTTTACTTGTGGTAATGTAAGGGGTGGCAGGCACACCTTTACTTGTGGTAAGGTAAGGGGTGGCAGGCACACCTTTACTTGTGGTAATGTAAGGGGTGGCAGGCACACCTTTACTTGTGGTAATGTAAGGGGTGGCAGGCACACCTTTACTTGTGGTAATGTAAGGCGTGGCAGGCACACCTTTACTTGTGGTAATGTAAGGGGTGGCAGGCACACCTTTACTTGTGGTAATGTAAGGGGTGGCAGGCACACCTTTACTTGTGGTAATGTAAGGGGTGGCAGGCACACCTTTACTTGTGGTAATGTAAGGGGTGGCAGGCACACCTTTACTTGTGGTAAGGTAAAGTAGTCCTCTTTTACTAACGGAAAGACGGCAACCCCTTTCTGGGTGGGAAAGGGAAGCAGCCCCCCTTACCTGGGGACAGGTGAAGGCAGCCCCCTTACCTGGGGACAGTGAAGGCAACCCCCTTACCTGGGGACAGGTGAAGACAGCCCCCTTACCTGGGGACAGGTGAAGGCAGCCCCCTTACCTGAGGACAGGTGAAGGCAGCCCCCTTACCTGGGGACAGGTGAAGGCAGCCCCCTTACCTGGGGACAGGTGAAGGCAGCCCCCTTACCTGGGGACAGGCGAAGGCAGCCCCCTTACCTGGAGATTCTCTTCTTTCTGTTGGGTATAATAAGGTTCCCTATTCTGATTTGAAGACCGTTATCCGTAACTTTGTTTGGTCTGAGTGGCAGGTGAGATGGGCTTCCCCCTCCCTGGCCAATAACACGAAGTATAAAGAGATTCGGCCATCGGTTTATGCCTGGTCATCTTCTTCTCAGGCTTGTCGGGGTTTTGAGACGAGGTTGACTAGGCTGCGAATTGGCCATACGCGTTTGACTCACGGGTTCCTTTTGGACCGTGGGGTCCCACCCCAGTGTGACATCTGTCAAGTCACAATAACTTGCAGGCATTTCTTATTGGACTGTCCGACCTATGCTCGCTCTCGGGCGAAATTTTTAACAAATAGGGGATCCCTATCAGTTGTTTTAGGTAATAGGGCAAATGTTTCTAGCCTTATGGCATTTTTAAAGGAGACAGGGCTATACTGCAAGCTGTGATTGGTGTTGTCATAGTTATGTTTTAGGGCTTGCTGACTACATCTGTTTTCATTTTACCTACGATTTTAGTTGCATGGTTATTGTGTAGTAGTTTTCTCAATTTTTATACTCATTCTTTTAAACTATCGTCTTTCATATCTCACTCATCAAAGCGCTGAATGACCTATCAGGTTCCAGTGCTTGGCCTTTGGCCTAAACTTCATATTCCATTCCATTCCTTACCTGGGGACAAGTGAAGGCAGCCCCCTTACCTGGGGACAGGTGAAGGCAGCCCCAATGTTTTGCGAGAGGAAGGGGGGGTAGCCACGTTTATTATGGGGGAGAGGAGGGGGGGGGGCAGCCCGTATCATTTGGGGTGGAGGAAGTGGGTTAACCCCCCTTTCGGGGGAGGGGAAGTGGAAGCCTTCCTGCTTTTATTGGTAGGGAAAGGGGGCCAGATCCCTTTTTGGGTTGGTGAGGAAGGCTCCCTGTATTAGGGTGGGGGAGGGGCTGGCCCTCTTTTTTGTGTGAGAGAGTGGACAACTCCCCTATTTTGGAGGAATGGGGGTGGGTGGCCCCCTTTGGGGAAAGGGAAACTGGGGATCTCAGTCTGCCAATGTTTTTTAATTAGGGGATAGGGGGTCGCAGCCCCCTTATCTTAAGGGGATGAGGCAATCCCCTTTTGATTTTGTGAGGGATGGGGCAATCCCCCTTTTAAGTTTGTAAGGGATGGCAGCACCCGGCCCCTCTTTTTTTATCTGTGGGGAAGAGGGTGCAGTCCCCCCCCCCTTTTTTGTGGTGGATGGGGCAGCCCCGTTTTTTATTTTCTGATGGGAGGGGCAACCCCCCCCCCTTTTTTCACAATGTTCACGTCTAGATCAGCCCGGGTCCCCAGGCAAACTCTTGGCTCCCCTCTCCACATTTAACATTTTGTCTGAATTAATGTGTGCATTCTGTCTAGCGATACCTCCCCCCCCCCTCCCCTCATGCCAGGGTTTGTCCCTATCTCGTACTCCTTTTTGTGAACACCCGGCCACGCCACTGCTTCACTGACGGTGATCACCACTAGTTTTCATGACGGCCAGATGGCAATTTTACGTCTAGTTAAAGTGAATGGAGTATACGCTGCATCAGTAACATCCGGGATTATAAAGGTCTATCTATCTTTCTATATACCTAGGCTGCTTCCCCCAAGAAAAGGGAGGTAGCCGAGACAGGACGACACACTTCCAATATACTCATCCACTCAAACATATTCATTTACATCTTAGCCCCAAAGGGGAGAAGGGGCAGATCCTCACCGCACCACACCGCACGTATGGCTTGATGTGTAAAATAAGTCACTGGCAAAGTACAGTACAGGGAAATGTAAAACAACGAGTATTTTTACTTGCTTCTTTATTAAATTTTTACATTAATCACTGTTTGGAAAATTGGTTATCCATAATAAAATATATGTATAACTCATGAAAAAATGTGACGTCACGGGCACTCGGCAAGCCGGGCGGGAGGTTAAAGGTGAGCGGATATTTTTGTTATAATTCATAGTTCTTTAAGTACTGTCGTGGTAATTTTCCTGTCCAGGTATTAATCAGTGTCTAGTGCCAATATTGGTGGGTTGAGGTAGTTTAATTAGGGTGTAATTATTGTATACAAGGAGGGTAAAAGGGCGATGTTTACTCTGGTGAGCAAGGATGTCCCTTTAACAGGTAGGTGACGATGCAGGTTCTAAAACCCAGAATAGTTCTCTCATCCATTTTTTATACAAGGCTGAATGCAATCTTGTACAAGGGCAATCGCTCAGGACTAACATAGACCAGTTAACTGTGTTGTAATTTTTGGTATGAAGAGTAAATTCATTATATTTCGATTTTAGGTTCCGAGCCGATTCAGCCATTGAACAGGTGCAGGTGATTTAAATCGCCAGTAATTAATGCCATCCATGTATTCTGGAGGGCTGATGCTGTTTATGAACAAGCACTTAATTATATTGGTTAAGATAAATTGGAGTATTAGAGCTACATGTAGTTTATTCTGAAAAATGTTTATATGATATGGTTATTTTATAGTTCCATAGAAATACCTGTGCAAGCATGAAAATGTCTCATTCCTAAGAATTTTTATTTTTCTCTATGATTTTAATTGATATTTCTTCCACATTTCAATTTTTTCTTTTTTTTTTTTTAGACCCCCATCTGCCCCTCCAGTGAGTGAAATGTCAGAAAAAATAAAAACCACAAACTATTTGGTGAAAATCAAGCCAGATACCAAACCTAACCTAATCCTGATTTTAATTGACAGTTCTACATTTCTTTTTTTATTATATAGACCCCCCCATCTCCCCCTCAAGAGAATGATCAATCAATCAATCAATTGCCAGACGCCATAATCCCGTAAGGGGTGGCCATTGACTTTGAGTTATTTGTTTTACAGGGAGGGGCACTAACCCTCCACCAACCCACTTGTTGACACGTAGGGAGCACGTATGGTTTGGTGATATGGTTACCACCCAGCGTTGTAAATGGTTTCTTGGCTTACAGGAAACCATTTGGCTTGTCACTCAATGCAAAGCCACCTGTAAAGGAAAGAAAAGCAATAAGAAGAGACAGGAAAGATGGGAGAAATAGGAAGAGAGGAAGGAAATAGGGCAAAAAATGAAAATGAAAAATCACAATTAGGTGAAATCAATCCAAATACCAAACCTAACCCAATCCTAACATACAGTATTTCAATGTTAGACACGCAAGGCCTTGTTTGTTGGTAACCCTGTTGGACCATTACCCATCCAAAACACTTTCTCACCTAACCCCGGACAACCTAACCCTGGACAGCCATGCAGTCCATATAAAAAAACCTTAGTACTGGTATTTTATAATCATTGGTTGCTGGTTTGTCTGTGGCATATTAAGGCAGGCAAAAATCTGTCTATAGCCAGATGCCTTAATCCCATATGGGATGGCCACAAACAAATCACCTCAGCGTCGCCCTGTCCCCTGCCATTACAGTGCCATCCCCCCAACTTGCATTTATTGATGCTCTGATGCATTGTGGGCACTTAACACTCTTGGGTAGAAGACCATAGTGTCATAAAGTTGGTGGATTCTTTGCCATGTTTGTGGAGTTTATCTACAAATTTGTAAAAGTCAGAGTCGCAGTTCGTACACACACACACCCAACGGTAAATGTGTCTGTACTAGATTCAGAGTGATTCCCGTTGATTCCCATTCGTCTCTTATGAACAAAATATTCTTTCACTGTTTCTGGATCCTACCCCACCCCCTTCTTAGGTAGGAATAAGTACTTGATGATGATGCAAGTGTAACTATATAACCATCCCATTTTCAGATGCCTGGTGGTGCAGTTGGTATAGTGCTTGGATTACGCTGTGGCCTACACGATGTGGCCTACACGATGCGATCTACACCTGCGACCTACATGCTGTATCCGACATGCTATGGCCTACATGCTGCAGTCTACACACTGCGGTTCAAGTCCAAGAGATGGCCAGAGGTTTTACTGTCAACTAATGCTACCAGGGGCATAGGTCAGTCCCCATCCTTAAATGTTCTGGACTAACAGTAGCCTAGCCTAGGGACGCTACTCTCCAAAGGTGGCAGATGGGATTTTCATATCGTTTATAAAGGCACCAACATCCTCATATGCTTTGGCTTTAGTCAATTAATGGCGGCTGTCCATGCTGCTTGATCTCTGGCAGCCTCCCATTTCAGTGCCGTATCCCTGAAGTCAGTGTTCTCATCCCAGTTTCTCTCTCTCTCTCTCTCTCTCTCTTTCTCTTTCTCTCTCTCTCTTTCTCTCTCTCTCTCTCTCTCTCTCTCTCTCTCTCTCTCTCTCTCTCTCTCTCTCTCTTCTGCAACCCCATCCCCCAATGTTCACACTTCTCACCTTCCACACCCAGTTGTATATCCAATCTATTTTTTAACAGTTAAGATCTTTACTTGCACCACTTCCCCTTCCAAACTGTTCCAATCATTCATACATCTATTTGGGAAAGTAATCCTCTAGACTTGTCACAATTTGGATATGATTGGCTTTATTTTAAACATATTCAGTTATTTTTTATTCATATTTGCTCACTACAGGCTTCACCATATTCATAACCATCATGAACTTATCCTTCAGACCAGCCCTGTGAGAGCCTTGTTACTGGAAGCTCAGTGGTCTGGTAAACTGAGAGAGAGAGAGAGAGAGGGAGAGGGAATTGTGTGTGTGTGTGTGTGTGTGTGTGTGTGTGTTTTTAATATATCACTGAATTTTGGTAACTTCAGCTTCTCCATCCTCTCCTCTTAAGAAATCACTGTGAAGCTTAGTAACCTTATGCTTGAGTGTACCAGTGTGGGGGAGGTGCCATCAATGCCTCTTCAGGTTTAGAGAGAGCGAGAGAGAGGTGACTTATACTTTCTCTACAAAGTTATTAGAGGGGAGAGAGAGATGATTTGACAAACTACTGTCTCTTTTGTTGAGGAAGCAGGCTCTCTCAGTCAGCTCTAGTTTTTATGCTTAGTTTTAAATGTATTTGTTTTATGCATAGTTTTGTGGTGTGCCTTTGACATTATTATAGTGATTTAGTGGTACATGTATTGTGTGTGTGTGTGTGTGTATGTTTTACCCCTACTCTGCTTTTACATTTGTTGTACAGCAGCAGTCACCTCTGTTGTTACCTTGCCATAATCTTTTAAATGTAATCTATCACATGGGACACAATTGACGTAATTGTCAGCTCGGGGTTATCTGTTTTATGCTTGCTGATGCCAGATTATTTTATTTGGCCCAATGATTCCCCCCCCCCCAACTTGTTTTGGTTGCAGGCTTCTCTCAACATGAACCCAGTGGAGTGCAGGGTCAAGTCTATCTATCTATCTATAGCCCGACGCCCTAATCCCGCAAAGGGTGGCCGCAGACAAAACGCCTCCAAGTCACTCTGTCAGGGTCAAGTGCACTTCCATAATCCAGCATCGTCCATTTGGGGGATAGGGAGGGAGTTGAGGGACACTTGTGTTGAGCTTGTAGTGGCAGTAAAGAATCATAATCTTAGTTGTATTTGTTTCACCTTAACTTGACCCAGATTTTTCATCCTTTCCAGCCTGTTTGACATGGCTCAGTGGAACAGTAAGACAGACAGACAGCAGCTTTGCATCCTTCCCATAGCACTGCTTTGTGATGACCTGCATACTCTGGTGTTAAAAGTTTGTTACAAATGAACAGTCCAGTTGGCAGATAGTTTTAGGCAAAATTGAAAACTATAGTATGGTAGGTGGGGGTGCTCACCATCCACTCACTCGATGTAGTGCTGCTCTTGGGTGTCTGCCCTTTCCTCTCCATCCTTCTTTCCTTCCATTCTCTTCTGTCTTTCTTTCCTTCATTCTTTCCTTGTCCTTCTGCCTACGGGTGACTTTACACTCCCTCTTCTGTCTTTCTTTCCTTCATTCTTTCCACTTCCTTCAGCCTGTGGGTGACTCTACACTGAGTGACAAGCCAAATGGTTTCCTGTGCACCAGGAAACCATTTACTACTCTGGGTGGTAACCATATAACCAAATTTTGGCGCCTGGTGGTTTCGTGGGTAATTATTGCACTCCAATCGGATTGAACCGGTGAAGGTTTATATCCAAGGAGTGGTTGGGGTTGATTGCTCATGTAATGCCACTCAGGGATGAGTGAGGCTGGTCACTCTCATCTTAAATGTCGGGACCAACTGCCTAGCCCCGGGCTCCTATGCTCCTCATGGGGCAGCGTAGGATTGGATGATGATGATGATAATAAAAACTATGTTTCCTGTCTTTAATATAATGCATCCAAAATGAGACGGAGCCTAGCAGCCCATTCCCCAAGGCCCAGCAGTCCTTCTATGTACACACCTCCACATGTCACCATTTTGGCACTAACACCCACTGGCCATACTAACTATATCAGGGCCATCTCATTCAACACTGGTGTATTGGTAACAGAAATGTTTTTGTGACTTGGTGGTGGGTGATATGGTAGGTCACTAAAGTCTGTTTTAATGAACTTCAGATTCTTGAACTGTCCTCTATCATCCATCCATCCATCCTGTGACCATTAGGACAACAGACCACGTCTGTACCAGCTCAGCCACCACCACCATTGGTAATAATTCCCTGCCTTTCCAGATCAGCATCATGTAGTGAGGGAGGAGTGGGCTGTTTTGGTGCAGCTGTGCTGTCCCTCATCCACTGACTCCACCCATGGGGGGTCCGGCTAATAGTCTTGAGGTTCGTTGGGCTTCACCTTGAGGCTCTTTGAGCTTCACCTTGAGGCTGTTTGGACTTCAGTACTGCATTAACCTTGAGGCAGATGACGCAGCTGCCTTGCACCTGCCATACAAATCCCACAGCCAGTTTAGTCTCCAAAGTTGTTGTTTTTTTCTTTTATACAGTAAAGTGCTTTATATATATATATAAATGACAGACCAGAGGAAGGAAAATCAAATGAATAAGAAAAATAATCCATACACCAGATTACAGGTGTCCTCCATTTTAAAAAATCTGTAACAGTTGGACTTGAAATTCCAAGTGTAAGATAAAAATAACATGTTAAAATACTGTATGTGTATGTATAGTGGCAATCCACTATTTACATTTATGTCACTATTTACATTAGTCACTGTTCACATTTATGGCAGGTTGTCATGCTTGGGTATGTACAAGCCTGTTAATATGAGCACAGTGTCAAGCATGTCTATGCAGTGTGATAAATGGTTATGCATCAGTAGCATATAGGAGAATGGTTAGCTACAGTGGGCAGGATAAGTTGCTGTGGAAGAGGTGTTAAGAACCCTCCTGTATCCCCTAAATTCCTTCATTAGAAATCCATCCCTCCAGCCATCATCCAATCTTGTATTGCTCCATAAGGAGTGTAGAGGCCCAGGGCTAGGCAAGTTGGTCCTGGCATTTAAGCATTACAAGAGCAATAAACCCCAATCACCCTTGGATATAAACCTGCACCGGCTCAATCCATTTAGAGCACCATAATTACTTACTAAACCACCAGGCTCCATAATTTGGTTATATGGTTACCACCCAGCATAGTAAATGGTTTCCTGGTGTACAGGAAACCATTTGGCTTGTCACTCAGTGTAGTCACCTGTAGGCTGAAGGAAGAGGAAAGAATGAAGGAAAGAAAAACAGAAGGAAGGAAGGAAGAGAGGAAAGGGCAGACACCCAAAGCAGCACTACATTGAGTGAGTGGATGGTGAGTGCCCCCACTTACCCTTATAAATTTATTATGCATATTCCACTTTAACTCACTCATCAGTATCTTACTGTTTTAGTATCAATGATTTGCCTCAGTAACGTACAGGAAAATACTTAGGTAAAGTGTACAGGATAAGTTGTGAAGGAAGACGTACAAAGAAGCTTGTATGTTATCTAAAACCCATCCTGAGCCATTTATTATGCATATTGCCCCTTAAGACCATCATGAATGCAGTGTCGTTTCAGTGTTGACAAAGCTTATATCAGTAATGTACAAGAAAATCGATGTGGTGTGCTGGATAAATCACGTAGGGAAATGTGTTAAGATCTCACTAAAATACTGTGTTGTGTTTTGACTTTTTGCCATGCCACGTTGAGTACACTGCTTCCCGTCCGATCAGCGAAGTTAAGCAACGTTGGGTCTGGTTAGTACTTGGATGGGTGACCGCCTGGGAACACCAGATGCTGTTGGCATCCCTACGTGTCAAGTGGGGTTGGTGGAGGATTAGTGCCCCTCCCTGTAAAACAATTAACTCTAAGCCCTTGGCCACCCCGTTTGGGATACATGGCGTCTGGCAATGGATGGATGGATTTATTTATTTATTTTTTCATACATGGTGTTGTGGTAATTGTTTAGATATTTCAGGAATTGTTATCATCAGTTAAGGAAGCTCCCTAGCACCTTTTCCTCAGCTATTTATTTTTGGATCTGGCTGGTTAATATTCTTTTGCACCTTGCTTATGTAGAGGATGATGATATTGGAATGATTTAAGAAACACAGAGGAGTATAGTAACATATAATTTATAAGCAAGATAAATCACTTGGGGAAAGGTGTTAGGCAGACTGTTTTTTCTCCCTAAGGTTATCAATAATTGTGGCACTGTAATGGTTGAAACTTGGACTTGTATTCTCAGTTAAGGAAGCTGCCTAACACCTTTGCCTAACTGATTTAGGTTTGTTTATTACACCTTACCATTTTCTTCTGTTACAAAAATCATTCCAGTACCACCATACTCTGCATAAATAGGGTACAGAAATGTATGAACCAGCCATATCCAAAAATAAATAACTAAGGAAAAGGTGTTAGGGAGTCCCCATACCATCAGAAGGCACCATAGATTGGTTGGGCTAGGTTAAGTTAGGGTAAGTTTGGTTAGGTTAGGTTAGGTGAGGTGGTAGAGGTAATTTCTTCCTATTATTATTATTATTATTAATTATCATTTTTATTATTATTATTATTATTGGTATTGGAATGATGTGTGGATGTGATAGGAAGCATTAGGAGAAGCACATTGAGGTGGTTTGGCCATGTGGAGAGGATGGAGAGCGAGAGACTGATGAGGAGAGTGTATGTGAATGAGGTGGAGGGGAGGAGAGGGAAGGGGAGGTCAAGGATGAGCTGGAGGGATGGAGTGGAGAGGTATATGGAAGAGAGGGATGTGAGCTGGGAGCAGGGCAGTGAAATGACAGGGGACAGGGCGACATGGGGATGATTTGTTTGTGGCCACCCGTTAAGGGATTAGGGCATCTGGCAATAGATAGGTAGATTACTATTATTATTATTATTATTATTATTATTATTATTATTATTATTATTATTGTTAATTTCATATCATCATTCATCATCCAATCCTACGCTGCCCCATGAGAAATCTAGGAGCCCAGGGCTAGGCAAGTTGGTCCTGACATTTAAGATGAGAGTGACCAGCCTCACTCATCCCTGAGTGGCATTACGTGAGCAATAAACCCCAACCACCCCCTGGACATAAACCTTCAGCAGCTCAGTCCGATTGGAGCTCTGTAATTACGCACTAAACCACCAGGTGCCAAAATTTGGTTATATGGTTACCACCCAGTGTAGTAAATGGTTTCCTGGTGTACAGGAAACTATTTGGCTTGTCACTTGGTGTAGAGTCACCCACAGGCAGAAGGAAGAGGAAAGAATGAAGGAAAGAAAGACAGAAGAGGATGGAAGGAAAGAAGGATAGAGGAGAGGAAAGGGCAGACACCCAAGAGCAGCACTACATCAAGTGAATGGATGGTGAGCACCCCCACCCGCCACATTATTATTAATTATCAATTATTATTTTATTCTTAGGTCAAAAAATAAATTCTGGATGATGATGGTGGTGGTGGTGTGGATATATGCACCTCATCCCATTCTTTGGTAGGGAAAGAGGTGATGATGATGATGATCTTACCTGTATCTTGTTTGTGTCTAAGTACTTGTTGCTCTCTGGATCCTACCTTACCCCATATTTAGGCAGGAAAAAAAGTCTGCATGATGATGATGATGATGATGATGCATATACTGTGTAGGTGTTTTAGGGGACAGGGAAGGAGTTGCAGGACACACAACCTTATACAGGTATTGGTAGTACTTGGTGCAGAAAGTGAGAAGTGTGAACATGTGGGGTAGGGTTGAGAAAGATCAAAAAACACCTGGGACGAGATCATAGAGTGTGACCTTGGAATAAGGCACTAACTTGGGAGGCTGCCAGAGATCGAATGATGTGGAGAGCTGCCATGAATTGATGAAGGCAGACGCATGCTAGTATTTGGAGCCTGTATAAACGATACGATATGATGATTGCTTACTATAAACATTACGATACAAGTACAGCATAACTGGTTGTATCTTTTCCTGCTTATTATGTTTATTCCTCCCACATAAGTCTGCTACAGCCCATCCTTGCTGGGTAAATTACCATATAAATTTCATGTCCATTTTTACAGCTTTCAAACTTCCATTAATGTTTTAAAATTAAGACTGCCAGAGGTTGCTTTGTTGACTGAGAGAAATGGGGGCTGAACATTTTTTTTTTTGGGGGGGAGAGGGGGGTAACAGCTCAAAAATGATTCCCTGTCCACCCTTGTCCACCCAGGCCAGTGTTCTTGAGGGATGAGGATGCTTACGAACATTATTTCCTTTGTGATTTACTTTGCATGCTACTCATTATTAGTCTTGTATCGTATTTATTTCTTTTTTATCATCAACATCAGAGTGCATCAATAATATCAAAGCAATTACAGTATTACACTGGCACATGCGGAAATAAACCAGCAAGGAAGAGGTGTTAGGGAGCATCCTTATCTGACAAGAATTATGACCTACTGTATTAACACAGGCGCTGACTCACCTTAACCTAGCAGATGTCTGTTTGTATGATGTGTTGGCATGCACTGAGTTGAGACATGTTGCAGTGAGTGCACGCATTTGCAACAAGTCACACTAAAAGCTCAGTTTGCAGGGCCTGGGAGCAAGAGGGAATGAATGCTTTAATTAACCCTGTGTGGAACTTGTGTGATTGGTCTTATGAGGCAGCCTTGTGTTTATACTTAAGGTAGACTTGACTGAACCTCCATCCCCTCCACATCCCTGAACCATCTCAGTCTACACCTTCCCCTCACAACAGCAGTACATTCTAGTCCCCTCAACATCCCCAAACCACCCCAGTCTACCCCTCCTCCTCAATGTACCCCTCTTCCTCACAACGACAATACGGTACTTTAAGATCCTTTCAACATCCTCAGATCATCTCAGTCTGTCCCCCATTCATCACAACAACATTCAAGTCCCCTCAACATCCCCAAACCATTTCAGTCTACCTCTCCTCCTCACAACAACAGTATTTTCAAGTTCCATCCTCTCAGCTCTTCAATCACCCAGTGGACTGCTGACTTAAGTCTTCTACATCCTGCAGTCCACCATCCTGTCAGTCCTGTTGGCTTATGACCCTGGCACTGGCACCATCAGAAATATTTCAGTCAGTCAATCAGTCAAACCTTCCATGGGATAAGGAGGAAGTTGAGACACTTACTGTACATAACCTAGTGCCATAACCAGCTGATTATTTCCTGGTAGTTGCTGGAAACTGTAGAAAGAAAAAAATCTGAGATTTGTAATGTTATTGTTTAAAAACATGTGTCAGCTTGGATTTTGATTCCATGTATACTTGCAGCTGAGTTTCCTGCCTAAGAGTATATACTGTACTGTATAGTGTCCCCATAATTTTTATACCTTGACTTTGTATCATTTGTAAAGGCACCAACATGCTTGCATGCATCAACCTTGGTCACCAAATGGCGGCTCTTCACACTGCTTTATCTCTGGCAGTCTCCCTAGTCAGTGCCTTATTTCTGACTTTACACTCATATGTTAGGGAAATGAAAGAGGCGGGAATTATAAAAAAAAAAAAAAAAATACTCTTAACATTTGTCCAAATTTCAACTGTTTTGGAGCTACAGTAATTGATGATCTTATGGACAAAAATGGTTTCATAATTTACCCATAAGGTAATCAGTAAGTTCAGCTCCATGACAACTGAGATTTGAACCCAAGTTGATATAGCTTTTTTTTTCTTTTTAATTCCCTCATTTGTCTGTTTTAGAAGTTATGGCCTTTCCTCCCAGGACAACCTGTATGTGTGTATTATAATGGCTGGCTTGATGTGTAGGATGAGGAATAGTGATCATCATCATCATCATCATCATCCAAACCTCTTTACCCACCCAAGGATAGAGTAAGATACAGTCGAGAGAGCAAGAAAAAACTGTAGGATGAGAAATCATCGTCTTCATCATCATCATCATCATCATCATCATGCAGACCTTTTTTCCTGCCTAAATATGGGGTAAGGTAGGATCCAGAGAGCAACAAGTACTTAGACACAAACAAGATACAGGTAAGATCATCATCATCATCACCTCTTTCCCTACCAAAGAATGGGATGAGGTGCATATATCCACACCACCACCACCATCATCATCATCATCATCATCATCATCATCGTCATCATCATCATCATCATCATCATCATCATCCAGAATTTATTTTTTGACCTAAGAATAAAATAATAATTGATAATTAATAATAATGTGGTAGGTGGGGGCGCTCACCATCCACTCACTCGATGTAGTGTTGCTGTCGGGTGTCTGCCCTTTCCTCTCCTCCATCCTTCTGTCCTTCCATCCTCTTCTGTCTTTCTTTCCTTCATTATTTCCTTGTCCTTCTGCCTGCAGGTAACTTTACACTCCCTCTTCTGTCTTTCTTTCCTTCATTCTTTCCTCTTCCATCTGCCTGTGGGTGACTCTACACTGAGTGACAAGCCAAATGGTTTCCTGTACACCAGGAAACCATTTACTACACTGGGTGGTAACCATATAACCAAATTTTGGCACCTGGTGGTTTAGTGAGTAATTATTGCGCTCCAGTCGGATTGAGCTGGTGAAGGTTTATATCCAAGGGATGGTTGGGGTTGATTGCTCATGTAATGCCACTCAGGGATGAGTGAGGCTGGTCACTCTCATCTTAAATGTCGGGACCAACTGCTTAGCCCTGGGCTCCTGTGCTCCTCATGGGGCAATGTAGGATTGGATGATGGATGGATGGATGGCTATTTATATTATCCATGTCTCTGTCTTTTAGACTGTATTTATCACAGTCTAATAATAGGAAAATTCTAGGTCAAACTTATCATTAAGCAGACCATGAAGTACATGTTTTTGTGTGTGTGTCAGATTGGACTGATTCATTGTGTATCTGTGTTGTGTGTGGCTCACTTTGTTGCCATTAATCTGTACTATTGAAATATCTGCTGATTTATTGTTATTATTAATACTCTTGTTCTTATTATGAGATGGAGGGATGGAGTAGAGAGGTATATGAGAGAGGGGGGGGTGAGTTGGAGGGAGGACAGCAAAATGGCAGGGGACAGGGCAACTTGGAGGCAATTTGTTTGCAGCCACCCCTTACAAGATTGAGGCATCAAGCTATAGGTAGATAAATTGATTGATTATTATTATTATCATTACTATTATTATTATTCTGATGTTTGTCTCTAGACCCAGTCTCTCCTCTTTATGGGAGAAAAGAGGTCTTGATGATGATTATGTTATTATTATTATTATTATTATTGTTGTTGTTGTTGTTGTTACTGGTGGTAGGTGAGGGTGCTCACCATCCACTCACTCAGTGTAGTGTTGCATTGTGTATCTGTCCTTTCCTCTCTTCCTTCCTTCCTCTTCTATCTTTCCTATTCCTTCATTCTTTCCTCTTCTTTTGCTGGTGGGTGGCTTTACACTCCCTCTTCTGTCTTTCTTTCCTTCATTCTTTCCCCTTCCTTCTGCCTGTGGGTGACTCTACACTTGAGTGACCAGCCAAAAGGTTTCCTGTACACCAGGAAACCATTTACTTCTCTGGGTGGTAACCATATAACAAAATTATGGCACCTGGTGGTTTAGTGCGTAATTAGGCGCTCCAGTCGGATTGAGCTGGTGCAGGTTTATATCCAAGGGATGGTTGGGGTTTATTGCTCACGTAATTCCACTCAGGGATGAGTGAGGCTGGTCACTCTCATCTTAAATGTCAGGACCAACTTGCCTAGCCCCAGGCTCCTACACTCCTCATGGGGCAACATAGGATTGGATGATGAATGGATGGATTATTGCTACTGTATTATTATTGTTATCATTATTATTAGTAGTATTAGTATTATGTGTGTTAGTATATATGTCTGCATATTGAACCAGCCCTTCATCTGTCTCTGTGTACCTCTTCATACATGTGCCTATTCATCCATCTTTATACTAACCATTTATGCAGCTGTCTGTCTCTATACACAACTGTCTTTCTTACCATGTCTTTCCCACTGACTTTAACCTCCAGTCTTTTAAAAATGTGTCCAGGCATCTTAGTATCAGCACATTGTTTACTCTCATGTTAACTGCCTGTAGAATCCATCAGGTGTATCATTAAGTAACACCAGTCTAGCAGCAAACTCTCATCCCTTTTCTGTTCAGCTCTCTAATGCAAGTGTTAACCCTCCCAGTCCTTTATGTATGCATCAGGTCAGCTCTGGAACTGTCTTCCTCTGTCTGTATTTCCTACTGCCTATGACCTCCGGTCTTTTATACACAGTGTGTTCAGGCATCTCGATATGAACGGATTTTGAATTTGGCTCTCTTTTGTTTTGTTTTTTTTTTTTTCTTGGAAGGAACGGTTTGCGGGCTCGTGGTCTTTGGTTCCTTGTTCATGCATTAAAAAAATGTCACACACACACACACACACACACACACACACACACACACAGGGAGAGAGGGTCCTTCCCACTCCTTGTTTATCAGCAATCTCTGTATAAATGATTGATGGTATGTGTGTATATGATGTCTATATGTATATATGTGTATGTACAAATATGTATGTGTGGTTATGGTGTATGTATATATTATTATAAGTGTATCTAACTTATGTATATTTGTGTGTGTGTGTGTGTGTGTGTGTGTGTGTGTGTGTGTGTGTGTGTGTGTGTGTGTGTGAGGCCTCTCTTTATGTGTGGGTATAGTGTATGAAGTAAGTATGGTTGTTTGCTTGTGGAGTTTGTGTATGTGTAAGTTTCTTTTCGTTTCGTTTTTAAAGGCTCCAACATGCTTGCATGTGTCGGCCTTGGTCACCTAATGGCGGCTCTCCACACTGCACGATCCATTGCAGCCTCCCTGTTCAGTCCCTTAACCCTGAGGTCACACTTAATGACCTCGTCCCATGTCTTTCTCGGTCTACCCCTCATAACCCCACTCCCAATATTAACACTTCTGACCCTCCTCACCCAATTATCTTCCCCCATCCTCTGCACATATCCAAACCATCTCAATCTACCTCTTCTCATCACAACACCAATACACTCCAGTCCCATCCTACCTCTCAACTCTTCCATCGTAAACCCAGCCCCCCCAGACCTTGCACACAGGGATGCACTACACATCCACCTAATCATTGTCATTTCTATACGTCTGAGCCGGCAAATATTTTCCTCCTCTACTACCCAGGTCTCACTACCATACAGCATTACACTCCTAACACATGCTGCATACAAAGACCCCTTAGCACATAGGGAGAGCCCTCTCAATGTCAGAAGAGGCAAGAGCTCCCTGAACTTCTTCCAACCACTTCTCACCCTAGCCACAGAGCTAGCTCCAGCCCCACCTCCAGCATACAACATGTCTCCCAAATAACAAAACTCTTCCACACACTCAAGAGATTCACCAGCAAGTTCAATCCTTTCACACCTGACAATCTCCACCTGCTCTCCCCGACACGCCGTACGCATAAAATCAGCATTATCTCGCAGTGTACCTCTAATACCACTACATCTCTTGTGCACTTATTTATCACACACACCGCACAAGATGGAATTACTTCCCACGCCCTTGTGGCAAACTGCACATGGCCACTCTCCCTCGTCTTTGACAGTACCGCCACCAACCCTAGATATCATCACTTTTGTTTTATCTGCATTTACCCTTAAGCCCTTGTGCCCCATACCATCTCTCCACTTCCTAAACCTTTCCTCTGCCTCCCTTTCATTCTCTGCAATCAACACCAAATCATCAGCATACAACATCTCCCACGGGAGTCCATTTCTAAAGTCACGTGAGAGGGCTTCAAGTACCCTGATAAACAACATGGGACTCAAAACTGACCCCTGATGCACACCAACATTCACAGAAAACTCATCGCTCAAATCTCCATTCACTCTTACCTGGGTGCGAGCACCCACATACATAGCCATAACCACCCTAAACAGCCACTCCTCCAAGCCAAGCTTTCTCATTGCCCACTTCACCACCTCTCTAGGGACTCTGTCAAAGGCCTTTTCCAAATCAACAAAAACAAAATACAGATCCCTTCTCCTACCAATATATTTTTCCTGAAGCTGTCAAACAATGAATATGGCATCAGTGGTCCCCCTACCTGGCATAAACCCAAACTGCATCTCATCAATATTCACTCTTTTCTCTAATCATATCTTCTAAAACTCTCTCCATTACCTTCATTATCTGATCTAAAAGCTTTATACCTCTATAATTTCCTCTTTCCTGGGCATCACTCTTCCCTTTATGCACATTTACAATTACACTCTTCAGCCAATCGTCTGGGATAACACACTCATAAATAATCATATTTATCAGGTCATTGACTAACTTCACCCCTATATCGCCTGAGGCCTTCAACATTTCGGCAGTTAACCCAGACACACCTGCTGCCTTCCCCACCTGCATCCTGCCTATTGCCTCACTCACAGTAGCAGCATCAATCAAAGGCCAAGGGCCAAACACTGGATCTGCTGGCTCCAAACCTTCCATGTCCCAGACTCCTCATTCAACAACAGACTATAATGCTCTCTCCTTGCATCTTTAATATCCTCACTGTTCACCACTACCCTTCCATCATCATTCTTCACACACTGCTCACCTATAATTTCCTGATTATCCCTCTTCATCTGATTTGCCACCTTATATATCATATTTTTCCCTTCCCCATGATTTAGGTTATCAAGTAAAAGTCTCTGTGACTCAGACTTTGCCATGTATACCTCTCTTCTAGCCCTACGCTTGGCAGCCAAATATTCCTCCTTGCTACCACCCTTCTTCCATTCCCGGAAAAGCCTTCTTTTCTCCTTAACTGCTGCTTTCTACACCCTCATCGTACCACCAAGTTACTTTATATCTTGGTGGTCCTCTTGTCCAATTACATGTTTCATCAGTAACTCTCAAGAGATTGTTCTTGAGGGCTCTGTACTGTTCATTAACGCCTCTGTCTACAGCTCCCTGTTCAGCCACCACTCTCCTCATCTCACTATAGAAGGCATTCCTTACTACTTGGATTTTCAGCTTCCATATTTTCCTCCTAAGTACACAAGTCCTCTTTTTCATCACTCGTTCTTTAAGCACCATATCACAAGTCAATAGTTTGTGCTGCTGCACACATTTCGTTTTCGTTTTCGTTTTTAAAGGCTCCAACATGCTTGCATGTGTCGGCCTTGGTCACCTAATGGCGGCTCTCCACGCAGCACGATCCATTGCAGCCTCCCTGTTCAGTCCCTTAACCCTGAAGTCACACTTAATGACCTCGTCCCATGTCTTTCGCGGTCTACCCCTCATAACCCCACCCCCAATATTAACACTTCTCGCCTTCCTCACCCAATTATCATCCCCCATCCTCTCCACATGTCCAAACCACCTCAATCTACCTCTCCTCATCACAACACCAATACATTCCAGTCCCATCCTACCTCTCAACTCTTCCATTGTAAACCCAGCCCCTCCAGGCCTTGGACGCAGGGACGCACTGCACATCCACCTAATCATTGTCATTTCTGTACGTCTGAGCCGGCGAATGTCTTCCTCCTTCACTGCCCAGGTCTCACTGCCATACAGCATTACACATTTATATGTACAGTACATATATATTGGTGTGGTTATAGTTTGTATGTGTGTACAGTAGACCTAGACCCCCCCCAACACCACACACACACACACACACACACACACACACACACACACACACACACACACACACACACACACACACACACACACCTTAAACAATGAACCAGAATGTGATAAATCCCTTATAATTACAATGACTAAAAAGTTGTACCTTTATTGATACGTGCTATATTTTTCCCTTCAACCAACTGATGGTTATGGTCGGGTACAAAGCCTCACACACAGTACACAGTTGTTGTTTCACATATACAATCAGCCATGTACAAAACCAGTCCTTTGTTTGTTGCAAGACAGCCTTTGTACTGAGCCTTATCAGGTGTGTTGGTGTCAGTGATGCAACACTAGTGTGGTGGTGCAGGTCAACCAGCAAGTGAACTGCACTGAAGCCAAATGACTGCCACTTGAGCTGAGTTGCACACTTGTTTTTATAACTGTTTTTGATGGTAAACAGCAAGTGAAGGGAAATTACTGCCAGTTTACCTGAGATGTGACTTATTTTTTCACTGTTGAATAGGTGACCCGAGGCAAAAAACATATCCCCATTGAACCCATGTTTTAATTTACTCCATATTTGATACATCATTATGCAGTGGAAATTTCAAACATCCTTATAGTGAAGAGAGTGTTGTGTACAGTAATTGTGTGTGTGTGTGTGTGTGTGTGTGTGTGTGTGTGTTAATGCATGATAGTTGTTTACATGAAGGCTGTGAAAAATTGTGAATGACAAATTGAGAGAGAGAGACAGACAGACAGAGACAGAGACAGATAGAGAGAGAGAGAGAGAGAGAGAGAGAGCTCACCCAGTAAACATTCTCCTTTGGGGGGAAGCAGAATGGATGCTGGAGAGGTATATAAATGTATAGGTATCTTTTGAATGTGTGTCTGTCAACACCATGAATGTTTATGATGAGGATACCTTTGAAATTTCCACTGCATAATGTTGTATCATATATGGAGTAAATTAAAACATGGGTTCAATGGGGAAATGTTTTTTGTCTATGGTCACCTATCCAACAGTGTATAAATAAATGACAACTCAGGTAAACTGGCAGTAATTGCTCTTCACTTGCTGTTTACCACCAAAAATACTTATAAAAACAAGTGTGCAACTCAGCTCAAGTGGCAGTCATTTGGCTTCAGTGCAGTTCACTTGCTGGTTGACCTGCACCACCACACTAGTGTTGCATCACTGACACCAACACACCTGATAAGGCTCAGTACAAAGGCTGTCTTGCAACAAACAAAGGACTGGTTTTGTACATGGCTGATTGTATATGTGACAATAACAACTGTGTATTGTGTGTGAGGCTTTGTACCCGACCATAACCATCAGTTGGTTGAAGGGAAAAATATATCATGTGTCAATAAGGATATAACTTTTTAGTCACCGTAATTATAAGGGATTTATCATATATCGGTTCATTGTATAAGGAGTGTGTGTGTGTGTGTGTGTGTGTGTGTGTGTGTGTGTGTGTGTGTGTGTGTGTGTGTGTGTGTGTGTGTGTGTGTGTGTGTGTGTGTGTGTGTGTGTATACATGTATGAGAGAGGGATGGCTTGAGTTGGGTAGAGAGCAGTGTGATAGTGGATGACAGGGTGACATGGAGGTGATTGATTTGTGATTACTCCTTACATGTTTGACATTAGATAGGTAGATAGACAGACAGATAGATAGATAGATAAATAAATAAATAGATGTGAGAACAATGCAGATTTGTAAGTTAAACTGTCCATGTAAGGTGAATTGTCTGTTTGTGTCACCCATCTGGTCTTTGAAACACAGTGTGTCCAGGCATCTCAAAATGAATGCAACTTGAATTTGGCTCTGTTATTTTGCTATTATTTTTTCTTGGATGGAACAGTCTTCTTGGCTTCTGGTCTTTGGTTCCTTCTTCCTTGCATTAAAAACAATTCTGGCAGAGCTCTTCCACCCCTTTTATGTCTGGTTCTGTAATGGAAGAGTTAACTGATATTCCTAGTCCTTCATGTAATCAACAGTTCAGCTCTGGAACTCTCTTTCTCAGTCTATACTTCCTTCCACGTATGTCCTCCAGTCTTTCAGATGCAGTGTGTCCTGGTATCTTGAAATGAATGCATCTGAAATTTGCCTTTTTTTTTTTTTTTTCTTTTTTTCCCCTCTGGCCTTTGGTTCTTTCTTCTTTGCCCAGAATAATAAAAAATGAAGGGTAGGTGCAAGGCCATATCTCCAACTGGGGCATTCCAACCACTATACCACCAGGCACCCATCCATACACAATGGATTTAGACATTTATGCAGAAGTCCTTATGTATACTATAATTTGTCCACTGTAGCCTGGCCTAAAATTACCATCTTTCCATCTTTAATGCTGAGTTGTAACACAGTGATGCTAGTCATGAAGAAGTGCTGTAGAAAGATTGTAGATCTGTAGTAAGCCTCATTCTACCGTCAGGCTCTGTGAAATGACCTGCAAAAGCACAAAAGTCTTGGCCAAGTTAAGGTGAAATGAATATAAATGACAAGATTTTAACATGTAGCCATATTTGTGTTGGTTGATATAAGTTCCATGTACACCCTTCATACAAAATACCAAAGCTCTCTGTGTGTACATTGCCAGCATGGAGAAAAGGTAATTCTGGCTCTCACTCTCCCTCTGACACAGACAGACATGTAGAGGTGTATGATATATAGGAGGACTACTGGGCCTTGAGAGCAGGCTGTGAAGCTATGCCCAGAGTTGAGCACATAAAAAAAAAAAAAAAACAATACAGCATTTACACTTTCAGATATAGTACTCTTTATACAAACATCCCTGATCAGTGTATACTTTGCTAGCATGAGAAAAACATGATTCTGGCTATCACTCTCCCAGCCATGATTAAGTGCAGTTCTGTATGCATAATGATGTATTGACTTCCCACAGTAATCTGCTCCATATGTACTTTCCCAGCATGGGGAAAGGGTTAATTTTGGCCATCACTCTCCTCCTGACACACACAAACATACCCAACAAACATTTCCACTTTCACAGACACTCTTAACCCATTATATACATTGCCAGCATGGGGAAGGGTTATCTCTGGCCATCACTCTCCTCCTGACACAGTCTTCATCAGTACAGCAATTCCACTGTCACATGCATCACTCTTCATAAGCACACCTCCTACACATTCATACTTTGCCAGCTTGGGCTTTGGCATATCATTTTTGCTGTTGCTCTCCTTCCATGGATAAGGGACAGTACCATATTCTCATTGGTTAAGGAAGCTCCCTAACCCCTCTTCTTAGGTGATTTATTTTGCTGACTATTCCTTTCTGTCCTCTGTGTCATTTTAATCAGTACCACCATACTCTGCATAAATAGCTTACAAATTGATATTAACCAGCCATATCCAAAAATAAATCACTGAGGAAGGGGTGTTAGGGAGCTTTCTTAACCCACAAGAATGCAGACTAAGGTGTGATCCTGTATGCATAATGGTATACAAACTAGCTGTGTATACCCAAAACATACACTTGCTATTGTATTTTTCATTATAAGAGAATCTGTCTGTTATTATGTTTGTTGCATTGTATTTTATGATCTACCATAGCTTTGAAATATTTAAACCTGTTATATATTGTTACTGACGAGGAGAGTGTACGTGAGTGAGGTGGAGGAGGGGAGAGGGAGGGGGAGGCCAAGGATGAGATGGAGGGATGGAGTGGAGAGGTATATGAGAGAAATGGGTGTGAGCTGGGAGCAGGGCAATGAAATGGCTGGGGTCAGGGCAACATGGGGGCAATTTGTTTGTGGCCACCCCTTACGGGATGAAGGCATCTGGCAATAGATAGTTAGATATATTGTCACAGTATAGTAAACCAGTAGACCCTCAATTTAATGTACCTCAATTGACCGGATATCAGATTTAACGTACATTACGAAGGCCACTTTCATCGGCTACAGTGAATAATGTCTGTTAAGTGGGACACAGTGGGTTGCAACACACAACTACCCTTTTTACTCCAGGCTGGCCTGAAATTACCCTCGCCTCATTGTGTTTGCTGAGTTGTAATAACAGACTAGAGTAATACTGTACTAGTCATGAAGAAGTGCTATGCCAAGGATGTGAAATAAGCTGCAAAAAGGTGAAATAATGGGCAAGTTGGTATGAAATGGGTATAGTTTATATTTTTAGTACTAGAATATGCTATTGTACTCATTTATTTTCAAATGTGCCTGAAATCCCACCTCAGAGGGGACCCTTGGATGTAACGGATAATTGGCTTTATCGGATCAGGCTTTCCCCCAATTAGCCCATTATAACCTGAGTCTGCTGTATCATATCAGGCTTTGGTATATATGCAGCATAGATCCAGTTGTAATAATGTAACTGCCAACAGATGGATTTATTTAGCTTTGGATTGGGCAGATTTTGGGCTGTCTGGACATTGCTACTCCTCACCCTGCCCTTGGGAGGGAAAGGAGGTCCGGATAATGATGATGATGATGGAAATATGGTTCTCACTGGGGTATATAGCTATTATTACCATATAAATAATCGGATCTAATCTAATCTAAAATTGATGCCGTGTATCCTTTTAAGGAATCCCTGTATTGGTGTTGGCCATGGTGCAGCTGATATTGTCTGTGTACTGGAAGCTGAACCAAGGCCTTTATTCTCATCTGTTCAGGAAGCTCTGTAGCACCTTTTCTTAAGTGATTTATTTCATTTATTACACCTCACCGTCCTTTTCTGTGTTGCATAAATCCTTCTGATATTGCCATAGTCTGCATAAATAATGTACAAAAGGACATTAACCTCCCATATCCTAAATTAAATCACCGAGGAAGAGGTGTTAGGGAGCTTCTTTAACCGACAAGAATCCAAGCCTAAGTTTCAAAAATGACTTCACAACAGTTGCTGGAAAATATCAGGAGAAAAATTTGAGAAATGTAATAAGGTTTGTAATAATGTGAGTCTCAGCCTGGACTTTGACTCATGTACAGTCACTCAGGAGGAGGATCACTAAGTCCTGTTTTCACATTGGGTAAGGAAGCTCCCTGACATGTTTTCCTTAGTGATTTATTTTCAGATGTTGCTAGTTAATACCTGTATTGCTTTCCATGTTGTTTATGCAGAGTATGATGATGATTGGAGGATTTACATAACACAGAATAGGACAGTAAGGTGTATTATGTAAAATAAATCACATAGGGTACAGTGTTAGGGAGCTTCCTTAATGTACAGGAATGTGGGTCCAAGTGACTGTACTTGTGGCTAAATGTTTGCTGCCTAAGAGTGATGATTGTGTGGCTTATAACCAAGCTTGTAGCCACATATCACAATAATAATAATAATAATAAAAATAATAATAATAATAATAGTAATAATAATAATAATAATGATAATCTTGCCTTGGGATGTACCAGTATGCTGTTTTGACCCTGTTTTAATTTTATTGTATGGTAATTTCCACCAGACACCAATTTAATCCAGCTACAGGAAATTTTATAGATTTGAATACAGTATAGTCTGTCTTATTTGTATACTATTACTGCTGGCAGATGATTTGATATACCTACAGTACTGTATTCTTTATATTACAGTATAGCTTAAAATTGTACATATTTAGGGTTAGGTTGGCATTGTTTGATATAGGTCTGTTATTTTGTTTTCAAGTATTCAAGGGTGTTTAAAAAGGTAATTGTATTGTATAGATGTATTATTACTGTATGTTTCTTATACAGTATTTCATTGTTTATACATATTTAGGGTTAGGTTGGCATTGTTTTATATAGGTATGTTAATTTGTTTTCAGGTATTCATGGGTGTTTAAAAAGGTAATTGTATTGTATAGATGTATTATTACTGTATGTCTTTTTATATTTCATTGTTTTCAAGTTGTATCGTGTTGGCAGCAGACAGTGGCCCGTACCCTTGTAGGTTCAGGGAGCACCCTAGCACCTTTTCCTGATAAACTTACTTTGCATATTACACCATATTAACCCCCTTCTGTGTTACGTAATTCCTTCCAGTATCACCATACTCTGCATGAATAGCATACAAAAGGATATTAACCAACCAAAAATAAATTGCTAGGGAAGAGGTGATAGGGAGCTTCCTTACCCAACAAGAAGTGAGCCAGTGTTAATCCATTGCACCTTATTTTTTTATGAAGTTGATTAGAGATTATGTTAAGGGTATTTACTTGTATATGTTTGTTTGTGCACAAGGTGTCTCAAAATGTTGTTATTGGACATCAGTGAAATCTGGTGGATAGGTGGGCAATGGGCCAAGAAAGAGGTGATTGGATTTTGAGATATTTGTTTTGGTGGAGGTGTGCACCCTCTGAGATTGTGTGACAGGGCAGACTATGACCAGAGAATTAATTTACTATGGGAGATGGTAAAAGTATTAATCTGGCAGGAAAGAGGAACTACTGAAGTAAATCATAAATGTTGTTGGTATTGGCAGAGGTATGCACTCTCTGAGGACTTATTTCAGTCTTGTGTACATCCAGATCCTAGTTATGAAAAAGACGTAATCATAGTAAAAGGGTTAATACTGTCACCATTAACCCTCTGTTGGTCAGTATAACTCTAGTGTTCTATTCCAGTTCACAATGTGCTGTTATATTCAGGTCAGTGGGAGTCACAGCAGCCAGTGTGGGGGCAGCAAGCATTAACATTTTCAGGATGACCACACACCTAATTTTCTCTTGACACTTAATGCTAGGTTGTTGTTGTTGTTTTTTTTTGGGGGGGGTGGAGGGTTGGGGGGGGTCATAGGATAACTGTAGTATTCTTTTGCTTTTCTTTTCTTTTCTTTTAAGTACTGTAAAACTATAAGAGCATCAGTGTGTTGATTCTCATATTGTCACCATTATCCTTCTCATGGTCAGAGCAAAGCATTTTACTGAGGTGAGAGTGAGCCATAGGAGCCTGAATGTTAATAGTGCATAGTTCTTTGCCATTTAGGATAATCTGATATTTATTAACGTGTGTGTGTGTGTGTGTGTGTGTGTGTGTGTGTGTGTGTGTGTGTGTGTTATATGTGTATGTGTGTTGAAAAGGGATTGAAGTACCTTGGAGTGCTTTAGCCTTGTGGAGAAACTGGAGAGAGAGTGACTGACTAAGAGAGTGTGTGGGAGTGAGGTGAGGGAGAGACTGGAGATGGAGGGGTAGGGTGGAGGATTTGAAATTGAGAGACTAAGATAGTGTATATGAGTGAGGTGGAGAGGGGGACCAAGGATTAAATGGAGGGATGGGTGGTGTGGAGAGAGTGGGGAACAAGAGACTGACTAGGAGAGTTTATGTGAGTAGGTGGAGGGAGACTGAGGATAAGATGGAAGAATGGCATGGAGAAGTATATAAGTGAGGCTGGTGAAGGATAGAGTGACAGAGAGGTGATTTGTTTGTGGCCACCCTTTTCATAGTATATCCCATATGAAGCTAGTTTGTTTCCACCCGATTGAGGTAGGAATGAGTCTCCTTGGTTACTAGACTCCAATATGGGTACACTTGGCTGGTAACTGAGGTGAAATTAGCTAGAGATCTTTGTCAGATTAGAACAGACACACGATAAGCATTTTGTGGGTCAGGTTAGGTTAGGTTAATCTGAGTTTTCTAAGGGTAGATTAAGAGAGTTAGGTTTGGTAACACTGATATGAATTAGGTTAGGGGAGGTTAGGCCTATGTGAATGAGATTTGGTAAGGAATTAGTGTTAGGTTTATCAAAGTTAGATCATGTTAGGTTAATGTATGTTAGGTTTGGTTTGGTTAGTCTGAAATAGGATTAGGTTAGGTTAATCAGTGTTAGATGTGGTTATGTTTGGTCTGTAAGATTAGATTAGTATATGAGATTAGGTCATGTCCTACTCCAGTTTGTTCATGCTTGCACCAAACTTTTTTTTTGTAGTGGAAGGGGTGGTTGGGGTTTGTTGCTCACATAATGCCACTCAGGGATGAGTGAGGTTGGTCACTCTCATCTTAAATGTCGGGACCAACTGCCTAGCCCTGGGCTCCTACGCTCCTCATGGGGCAATGTAGGATTGGATGATGGATGGATGGATGGAAATTTCTTAGGGAATGAGTTATGCTGCTGGCTAAAGTTGCCCTTTTCCCAGACCCTACCATCCTCCTCTTGGGGGATAGAAAGGAAGTTGAGGGATTTGTGTATAATCTGGTAGCTATGGTGCCTGGCTGTATCAGTGCCACTGTGCCTCTCCATCTTTATAAAGCCTTCTGAATTGAAATTATGGAAAAGAGATATAGGCTTGCTCCATTTTAATTTATTTTAGCCTTTGACAAACAATATAGTGTGTGAATGAGAAATGGGTGTGGAAGAAGCTGAGAGACAGAAGGGAGAGTTGTGTGTTGACAGGAAGAGAGAGTTGAAAAGATTATTAAGAGAGATTAAGAAGAGAATGGATGAGGAATTTGGATGGAATTTAAGTGTAAAGTGGAGGGAATGTAAGAAAATGTTCTGGAAAGAGGTAAAGAGAGACAGGGTGTCAAAGAAGTTAGTTGGGGAGTGAAAGATGAAACTAGTAGATTACTAGTGGAGAAGGGAGAAGAAGTGAGCAGATAGAGAGAACACTTTAAGGAATTGTTGAACATAGAGAATGAAAGTAATGCGAGTATAAGTGGCTGGGGAATGGCTGGGAGAAGGAGGGAGGTGAGAAGACAGGAAGAAATCAGTAGGATGGAAGTTGTGGAAGCAATGAAGAAAGTTAAAATGGGGAAAGCCCCAGGAATTGATGGAGTGTGTGGTGAAATGCTGAAGCATGGGGGAGAGATAGTAGTAGAATGGATGTGGAAGATGTGCAGATTGGCCTGGGAGGAAGGTAGAGTCCTGGAGGATTGGAAGTCAGGTATAATTATTCCCTTGTACAAAGGAAAAGGGGAAAAAGAAGTGTGTGGTCATCATAGGGGCATTTGTCTTCATAGTGTAATAGGAAAAGTATATGGTAGGATACTTATTATCAGAGCTAGGGAAATAATAGAGGAATTACCATAGTTGGAGAAGTACAGGGAAGCTTTAGGAAGGGAAGAGGTTGTGTAGATCAGATGTTCATTCTTAGGTCTTTAGTGGAAAAGTTTCTAGAGAAGGAAAAGAAGTTGTATGCGGTTTTCATGGATTTGGAGAAAACATATGACAGGGTGGATAGACAAGGAATGTGAAAAGTATTAAGAATGTATGGAGTAAATTGGAAGTTGTTGAATGATGTGAAGAGTATGTATGAGCGTGCTAAGGCTGCAGTGCGTGTTCATAGTGAAGTGAGTGAATTTTTCTGTTTGAAGGTTGGATTGAAACAGCGTTGTGTCATGTCTCCATGGTTGTTCAATCTGTATATGGATGGGGTTATAAAAGAGATACAAGGTAGGGTAGTGGATGTTTGAGTGGCCCTAATGAGAGAGGGTAGTGTTTGGAAACTTCCTGTACTGTTGTTTGCAGATGATACTGTGTTGTTAAATGAAGGCAAAGGGGAGCTGCAAGGCTTGGTGGATGAGTTTGGGAGAGTGTATAAGAAACTGAATCTAAAGGTGAATGTAGGGAAGAGTAAAGTTATGGTCTACGAGAGAAATGAAGTCAGTGAATGTACAGTGAGGTTGGATGAGGAGGAAATGGAAAATGTAAGTGCATTTAATTACTTGGGTAGTGTGATGAGTAAGGATGGAAGTTTAGAGGGTGAAGTGCTTGAAAGGGTACAACTAAGGAAGAAAGGTTGCTGGTTGCTTGAAAACAGTGATAAGAAACAGGGAAGTGAGCATGGAAGTGAAAAAGTTACTGCATGAAAGTATTGTGATACCAACTCTAACATATGGAAGTGAAGCTTGGACCTTGTTGGAGGGACACAAGTCAAGAGTGGGAGCAGTGGAAATGAGTTATTTGAGAGGAACTTGTAGAGTCACATGGACAGACAGACTGACAAATGAGGATATAAAGGAGCATTGTGGTGTGGATGTGGATGTGAAAGGAAGCGATAGGAGAAACACACTGAGGTGGTTTGGCCATGTGGAGAGGATGGAGAGCGAGAGACTAACGAGGAGAGTGTATGTGATTGAGGTGGAGGGGGGGAGAGGGAGGGGGAGGCCAAGGATGAGATGGAGGGTTGCAATGGAGAGGTATATGAGAGAGGGGGGTGTGAGCTGGGAGCAGGGCAGTGAAATGGTGGGGGACAGGGCGACACGGAGGCGATTTGTTTGTGGCCACCTCTTACAGGATTAAGGCATCTGGCAATAGATAGATAAATAGATATTTTTATTATTCTTCAAGGAAGAAGGAACCAATGGCCAGGAGCCTGCAGATTGTTCCCTCCAAGAAAAAACAAAAACAAGATAACAGAGAGCCAAACTCAAGAGCTGATCATTTTGACATTATGGTAGACAGTGCCTCAGCAGGGTCAGACCAGGGTCCTTGCCACAGCCAGGTGCAGGGAAGTACCGTACACCCACTAAATAGATTATCGACACTGTTTTAGCACAGTAAAATTTGACACGCAGGACAAAAGATCTGAAAATATACTGAGTTAACATGCCTGGTTGGTATCCCTGATCTGCTGAGCCTTAGGTCCGCATAGTGGTGTTGGAGGCTTTGTAGCAACAATTACTGTGCAATTTGTTTTGTTTATTAATTATCACTGCCTTTTATGTTACATAGAGAGTTTATCAACATAGTTTTCATAAAAATTATACATGAGGATGTTGATGTTTAATGTAGATCGGATTCAGAATTAACATTAAAACTCCTAATGCTCATTCAATGTGCAAATTCTCCAAGTTGAAGCATTCTTGTAGGCAACACATTCTTCACATCATATGCAAATCGAGAACCGTCTGAGGTAAAAGCCTATCATAAATTAATGAATATGCCTGCTAATCACCCCTTCCGCAGTATCACTATCATCTTCGTCGAACTGGTGATATACCATTCTCAGTTTCATAATGCATGCACTGCTACACTCACTTTTTTTTTGTGGGGGAGAGGGTTAACGCCGTGTCCCAATTTTTTTTCATTAAGGGTAAAGACGTTGTCCCTGGGTAGAGGACTTTGGTTTGGAGCTTGTAGCACTTTATGACTGGATGCCCTTCCTGATGTCTACCGATGACCCTTGGGTGGACTTGAACCTCCTCCTCTTCCATCAGAGCGGAGCGCTCTAACCCACAGAGCCACAGCGGCATTGATGGGGTTAATATTATAGCAGTACTAGGATACATACTGGATATAATTTGCATGTGTTGTTCATGGGCTGTTGTATAAACTGAACAGTTAGGCTGATGTACTTTGTTGTCAATTCATTCTTAAAATGCTAATGGTGGTTGTCATTGTATCATTGTGTGTAAGAAAATCCTAAGGTGGTAACCTTAGGCAGACAAATAGCACTTTGAATTTTATATTATCTAGTGGATAATGCCTTGCTGTTTTGAGATCTTCCTTCAAGTATTGTGTCCTTTGCTATGAATTATTTGTTATACAAGACATGAAGCTATGGGAATTATCTATGGAGAGAGAGAGTGAGAGATGGGGGGAGGATGGAGGGATGGACAGATTGGGGGGGGGGGCGAGGAATCAGGTGTACCACCTCTTAATTCATATTCACGGCATCTGTGCCAGTGATGGTTGCAAAGAGTATTGAAGCATGGGGTGCCAGGAATTATTGTAGTGGGTGTACAGTAATAGGAGATTTGGCTCTCGGATGGACCCCTCACCCAGGGTGCTCAGTGCAATCTCCTGGAGGCATCTTGTCAGGGCCTGTTTTTTTGGTTAATGGAGAGCATTGTTAGTGAAGGTTTTATTGGGGATAATTTCTAATTCCACTGTAAGAGGGGATTGGGAGGGGGTTGAGGCACATTAATATAATTGGGCAGCTCCACTGCATGGTCATACTGAAACAGCCACATGAAGGTGTCCCTCTCCAGTGCCTCAGAGCCTTGTAAAACAAAATCACACAAAGCATTGTTAATGAATATGTTATTGGAGATCATTTGTATCTCCATAGCATGAGATCTTAGCTAAATAATAACCATATAGTCTAATAGCCACAACAAAATTAGACATCATTATAAAAGTGTATTGTTAGTGATAATATTTAATGTTGTATATTATAGCATATATCCACAGTCCCCCCCTGTGGTATCAATATTGCATTCAGTAGTAATAACACATGTTGCCCAAGGATGTCTTATTTTATTTTGTTATGGCTTCTGGCTGCAGGTTTCTTCAAATGTGAACACAGTGGACATCAGGCTGAAATTGTCACTGTTGCACCATCCACTATCCTTCTTTTGGGCAAATAGGGAGGGAGTTGAGGGATGTTTGTATAGCTAGGCAATGGAGCCACCTGTTTATATCAGTGCCACCACCTGAAAGCATCTCTCTCCAACACATTAAGCTATCCTGGCTTTCTCCCAACATTTATTTACATTGTAGGAAACCCATCTGCAGTAGCTGCAGGATTTATTTTTTCCTTGGTTGTTATATTAGCTTAAATTTTGTTTAAAAGAAAATAGCAAAAAGTTGGAAGCTTGCAAAATATGTCCCTCCAAGGGAAATTTTTAGTAAGAACCGGACTCAAGATATGTTCATTTTAAAATGTCAGGACACATTGTATAAAAAAAAAGAAAATGGGAGATAGTCAGAGGGAAATACATGGAAAGGAAGACAGCTGCAGATTTGACGTTTTACATACATGAAAGACTGAGAATATCAGTTAACTATTGCAGCAGAGAGTTTAAGAAAAGGGGTTAGGTTAGGTGAAGCAAGGTTAGGGTAGGTGAGATGGTTAAGTTGTGTTAAAGTAGGTTAGTTTATGTTAAGCAAAGTTAGATAAAGATGGGTTAGGTCAAGCAGAGTTAATTAGGTTAGGTTAATTCTGTTATGTAAGGTATTATATTTGGTCAGTTGGAGTAAAGTTAGGTCCTTTCAGTATATTATTCCTACCACTTGGCAATTTTTAGTGTAGTGGAGACACCTCTTAGTTGTTACTGTTGTTGCTTCCCAAATTTGCCCAGTCAGCAGACCCATTGACAACAAATAAGTAGTTCTGTGGGGCCTTCCTACAGGCACAATACAGTACAAACACCGTGTAGGGATCTGCTGCCTCCTTGTCATATGTAGTGCTTCACCAGGGTTGGACCAGGGTCCTTCCCATGGTGAGGTGCAGGGAAATATGAGGAGATTTGGCTGCTGGGTGGATGCTGCATCTGCTCCACGCAGGGTGCACAGCGCCACCACGTGTAGGCATCTTGTCAGCAGCACACACCTCAGAGTAAAAGGTTTAATAGTGATTGTACAGTATATAACTCCTTCACTGCAAGAAGTCTCTGTCTGTTTATAATTTTATCATCCATATTTTCTTGTCCCATCTGGAGCTAGACTATTCAGTCCACATTTTTAACCCATCAGTGCCAATGGTCCTGAATAAAGAGCCATTTTCAAAAGTTGATTAAGGGAGGGAACTGCAGAGTTACACCTAAGAGTTCTATGAGTACGAGACAGTAGGTGTAGGGTGTTACAGTGAGTGACTAATCTTTTCCCCTTAGTAACGTTATGTGAAATATAAACCCAACCCATCCCTTGGTTTCAGCACTAACAGGCCAAATCCAGTTTCATTTTGTTTCATGTATCAAGGCTCCTACATCTTTGACAGGCCTCAGCACTACTTCATCTCTAGCAGCCTCTCTGTTCAGTCCCTTAAATGTGAGGTCACACTGTATGACCTCAACCTATGTCAGTCAGAGCATATTAACCCACTAAACCTCCAGGCATCCATTTGTTGGCTTTACAGTAAATATAGACTGAATTCAGGCAGATAAACTCATGAGGCATTATCCAAAGTAAAATACAACAAACATTACACTTAAAAGAGGGAGTATTAATGTTAAATGCAAAGTAATGCTTGTAATAATATACTACAGTCCCCCCCTGTGGTATTAATAGGTTAAAAATAGTACTTGTGTCCCTCAAATGTCTTATTGTATTTTGTTGTGGGTAACACCAAGGGATTTTATTTGCCATGAAAGACACCATAAACCAATTAGTGTGGGGGTGTGGATAGAGTGATTTTGTTGCCATCACTGACATAGTTCCATTCTATATAGATGCCTTGTGGTGAGGGGGTTGTGAGTGGGCAGTGGTTCCAGCCAACACCAACCAATAATTCATTTCAGTACTGTATAAACACATTGTGGGGAACAGGTTATGAATGGGCAGTGGTTCTGACTGGTTATAACAGTGCCACCACATGAAGGTTCTGCAGAACCTACAGTACCTCTTTCTCCCATCAGATAATTAATTCAGCTTTGTAGAGACAGCTTGTGGTGAAGGGGTTGCATTGGCCAGGGACAATCTTAAAATATTATATTCATATCATTTATAAAGGCTCCAACATGCTTGCATGCATCAGCCTTGGTCACTAAATGGCTTCTCTGCACACTGCTTGATCTCTGGCAGCCTCCCTATTCAGTCCCTTGTTTTAACGATACAAGATGACAGTACCCATTAAACTGTTTAATTTGCTCAGGATAATTATAACACCTTACCATTCTCATATTGCCCACTGGAGTATAGGGGCCCACACCTAGGCTATTTTAGTCCACAGCATATAAGGGTAGGGCACCAGCCTGTTTCCATAGTTACATTTTGCTGGATAGGGAAATCTTTGGTTGTCTTTAGACCCTTTCAGACATAGAGGTATGAGGGTAGACGACCAGCTACTTCCCTTGGTGGCATTACATGAGCTTTAATCCACCAGTGCCATTTTACCACCTTTGAAATGTAGGGGCCCATGGCTAGGCTACCATAGTCCACAACATTTAAGGATAATAGACTGACCTATGCCCCTGGTAGCATTTGACATTATAGGGCTGCCTCAGGTCACATCATCAGTCATAGCACACACACCACACTGCATTCCAGCACCAGAACTCTGCCAGTAGGTTAGTGGTACAGTGTTTTGTTTTGTTGTGCTAAAACATAAACATCAGAACCCAGGACACAGTTTGTGGCCCTTGTTCTAAGAAGCATTATGAGCCCTTGACCATTAGCTCATACTCTCAGTAACCCCAATCCATCCCTGGTAAAATAATAATAATTGTATTATATATATTGATTATAAAGGCTCCATTGTGATTGCATGCATCAGCCTTAGTCACCTAATAGTGGCTTTCCATGATGCTCAGTCTCTGGCAGCCTCCCTATTCAGCTCCTTAATCATAATACAGTAATAATAATAATAATTCTGATGATACATTCTATTCTTTGTTTCAAAATGTGATCAAACTTGTTAGATATAGATTATGTAATACTGAAGAATGTTTACCGCATATTACTGTAATTTGCTACTGGCCTGCTCCCCCTCCCTTGATCCCTGGTGTATTGTTGCCATTAACACCCTCGTCTCCTGCGACCTGATAGACAGTAGGTGAGGCAGGTGAGGTTATGGTAAGAGTCAAGTAGGTTTAGATGAGGTACAGTAAGATGAGGTAAGGTTAAAGTTAGGTTAATCTAATTTTAAGGTAGGTGAAGCTTGGATAAGTTAGGTTTGATTAGGGTCTATTTGGTTAGATTAAATTTTAAAGCATGTTAAGCATGGATAAGTTTGATAAGGTTAAATTTGGTTGAGGTAAATAATGGAAGAAATTACCATCAGAGTGAAAATGTTGTGAGAAGATGAAGTATACTGATCGCTATGTGAGGAGGGTATGATGCAGGATGATGTGGTATTGTATGGAAGAAAGGCATCACAAAAAAAAAAGACACAGAGCATATAACAGATCAGTGACTGGTGGTAGTAGTAGTGGTAGTTGCTGGTGTTGTTGCTTAACCCTGGTCTGTCTGATCGAGCATACCCGTCAATCACAGTCAAACAGCTGCCCCTGTCGGATTGTCCCAGAGGTTTCCAGTGCCTTTGATGTTTGTGTGTTTATGTGCCATGTGCCTTTGCAGTCTATCTATCTGTATCTAGTGCCAGACACCTGAATCCCATACGAGGTGGCCACAAACAAATTGCCTCCATGTCACCTTGTCCCCCTCCATTTCACTGCCCTGCTCCCAGCTCACACACCCCTTTCTCATTATGTCATGTGGGACTAATTTCCAAAGAGGGCACTTGATGTGAACTAGGTGTGGGTGGTGTCCTCAAAAAGCCAAGATAGAGGAACTTAGCTGTGTTTAATGGTACCTCTGATGGGTGGATGTTTGGGGGTATAGTACAGTGTTCTGACCAAGGTGTTTATTACCCTGCATGTGAAGTGAATCCATAGGTGTTTAGTCATTGTTTGTGTATGATTGTCTGGGGGTAGGATGTCATTGAAGAGGACTTGGCAATGTGTGTGTGTGGATGATTTTTATGTGACAGATTATTGTGTGGTTCTGTTATATAGAATTGTGTGCCTCTCATATCAAGATACTCCTTATCAGTGAGGAATTTACCTGCAGAATATAAGTGAGCAGTGGTGGTGGTATTGGTGCAGCCAGTGATGATATGGACATGGTTGTGTATGGTGTGCAGGTGTACAGGGTTTTGTAGTGCGTTTTAGACAGGATGGTGGGTTTAGATAGAGGGATTTAACAAGGTAGTGTAGTATATGATGGAGGATGGTGTGTTGTGGAAGGAGAGGGTGTTACTGAGTAGGAACAGATGTTTGAACTTGCTTTTGTTATACCAATCCCTTATATCAACCAATATAAACACACTCAGGCTGATATAACAAAGTAGTCTGTCTATCTATCTATTGCCAGATGCCTTAATCTCATAAGGGGTGGCCACAAACAAATTGCCTCCATGTCGCCCTGTCCCCCGCCATTTCACTGCCCTGCTTCCAGCTCACACCCCCTTCTCTCATATACCTCTCCACTCCATCCCTCTATCTCATCCTTGGCCTCCCCCTCCCTCCCCCCCTCCTCCTCACTCACATACACTCTCCTCATCAGTCTCTCACTCTCTCACAAAGTAGTGTAGTATATAATGTTGAATGGGTTGTCACTGAGTAGGGACAGGAACGACTGGAGGTTCTATTATGACCGACATATCCTTTATAAAGACAGTAACTGGATAGGTATTTAATATTCTCCTCTGACTCCTGTCTAATTTTAGCTGGAATAATATACTAGAGTTGTCCTGAGCATGAGAGAGTTATTAGTGACATTATTATAGCTGGTTTGTTTTCATCTGATGGCACCGGGTCACTTGTAACTTGGACTCATATCTCACTGGTTATGGAAGCTTCCTAACACCTCTTCCTTAGCAGTTTATTTTTGGATATGGGTGGTTAATATCCTTTTGTTCATTATTTCTGCAGTTTGGTAATACTGGAAGGATTTTTGTTACACAGAAAAGGACAGTAAGGTGTATTAAACAAAATAAATCACTTAGGAAAAGGTGTTAGGGAGCTTTATGCAGAGTATGGTGATATTGGAAGGATTTATTTAACAAAGAAGAGGACAGTAAGGTGTAATAAACAAAATAAATCACTCAGGAAAAGGTGTTAGGGAGCTTTATGCAGTGTATGGTGATATTGGAACGATTTATGTAACACAGAAGAGGACAGTAAGGTGTAATAAACAAAGTAAATCACTTAGGAAAAGGTGATAGGGAGCTTTATGCAGTGTATGGTGATATTAGAAGGATTTTTGTGACACAGCAGAGGACAATAAGGTGTAATAACAAAATAAATCACTTAAGAAAAGGTGTTAGGGAGCTTTATGCAGAGTATGGTAATATTGGAAGGATTTATTTAACAAAGAAGAGTACAGTAAGGTGTAATAAGCAAAATAAATCACTGAGGCAAAGGTGTTAGGGAGCTTTATGTAGAGTATGATGATATTGGAAGGATTTGTGTAACACTGAAGAGGACAGTAAGGTGTAATAAACAAAATAAATCACTAAGGAAGAGGTGTTAGGGAGCTTTATGCAGAGTATGGTGATATTGGAAGGATTTATTTAACAAAGAAGAGTACAGTAAGGTGTAATAAGCAAAATAAATCACTTAGGAAAAGGTGTTAGGGAGCTTTATGTAGAGTATGATGATATTGGAAGGATTTGTGTAACACTGAAGAGGACAGTAAGGTGTAATAAACAAAATAAATCACTAAGGAAGATGTGTTAGGGAGCTTTATGCAAAGTATGGTGATATTGGAAGGATCTATGTAACAAAGAAGAGGACAGTAAGGTGTAATGAGCAAAATAAAGCACTTAGGAAAAGGTGTTAGGGAGCTTTATGCAGAGTATGGTGATATTGGAAGGATCTTTGTAACACAGAAGAGGACAGTAAGGTGTAATAAACAAAATAAATCACTTAGGCAAAGGTGTTAAGGAGCTTCATGCAGTGTATGGTGATACTTTTTTTTTTTTTTTAATGGAAGGATCTTTGTAAGGAACCAGAAGGCCATGACAGTAACAGTTCCCTCCAAGAGATAAACAAAATACAACAGAGAGCAAAGGTGTTAAGGAGCTTCATGCAGTGTATGGTGATACTGGAAGGATTTATATAACAGAACAGGACAGTAAGGTGTAATAAACATAATAAATCACTTAGGCAAAGGTGTTAGGGAGCTTTATGCAGAGTATGGTGATATTGGAAGGATTTATGTAACAGAACAGGACAGTAAGGTGTAACAAACAAAATAAATCACTTAGGCAAAGGTGTTAGGAACTTCCTTCACTGACGAGCATACCAGCCTTGAACACAGTGAAATTTGATGAGCTTCAACAGAGGCAGGAATGAGTCTCCTTGGTCACTAGTCAAATGAACCCTCCAGTCTGATTATACTTGGCTTTAAACTGAGCTAAATGGAGTTAATATATATCAGATAAAAACAGACTGACAGAATGAAATGATGGTGTAAATTGGGTATGATATTAGTGAACAGTAGGGTAAGAAGTATGGGGTAGGAATGAGTCTCCTTGGTTACTAGTCAAATGAATACTCCAGTCTGATTATACTTGGCATTAAACTGAGCTAAATAGTTAATATATGTCAGATAAAAACAGACTGACAGAATGAAATGATGGTGATGTAAAATTGGCTGTGATATTAGTGAACAGAAGGGTAAGGAGCTGGGCCAGGGGAAGGGAAGAAGTTTGATAAGTTGTAGGTATGAGGTAGCAGTGAGTCTCCTTGGTTATTAGTCAAAATTATCATCCATAGTATATAGCTGAGGAAACTAGGTGACTTAAACAACTTGAATACTTACTCATGGTTGTGTGGAGTTTAATAAGTTGTAGGTATGAGGTAGGAATGAGTCTCCTTGGTTACTAGTCAAAATTATCATCCATAGTATATATCTGAGGAAACTAGATGACTCACAATTTGAATACTTACTCATGGTTGTATGAAATTTGATAAGTCGTAGGAATGAGTCTCCTTGGTTACTAGTCAAAATTACCATTCTGACTACATTTGGCCATGAACTTTAATACTTATGGTTGTGTGCAATTTGATAAGTCTTGGGTGTGAAGTAGGAGTGAGTCTCCTTGGTTACTAGTCAAAATTATCATCCATTCTGACTACATTTGTCCATTAACTTGAATACTTACTTACAGTTGTGTGAATTTGATTAATCTTGGGTGTGAAGTAAGAGTGAGTCTCCTTGGTTACTAGTCAAAATAATCATGAATTCTGGCTACATTTGGCCTTGAACTGAGCTGAAAGTGGTTAGGGATCTTTGTCAGGTGAATTTGAACAAACTATAGTCTTGCAGTAATTGAACATTTACTCATTAGAAGGTATATTTTCTGCTGTATTTCATTTATCATCATCATCATCATCATCATCATCATCATCATCATCATCATCATCATCGTCATCATCATCATCGTCATCATCACATCATCATCATCTTCAAGTTTTTATAAAGTGAAGGGAACAGCCAAGTAGGGTAGGGGTTAATGACAGCTGTATCAAACCCCTCAATGTACGATGGCCTCATGATCACTGAATAAAGTCATATGAAGGTAGCATAAAGAAAATACAATACAGTTTTAGGTTGAGATTAATGTAAAGATGATGATGGTGGTGGTGGTGGTGGTGGTGGTGGTGATTGGTGTGATGGTGGTGGTGGTGGTGACAATGATGATGATGATGATGATGATAACTTTACTCCACTTTCATATGGTGCTTTAGCCCAAGGATGTATATTATATTATTTTTACTACATGATTTTATTCAGGCAAAATGAACATTGCATTTAGTAAAAGGTTAATAAAGGCTGTATCCAACCACCTCACAGTTGGAAAAGTCACTTCAGAGCTGAATAAAATGATGTGGATATAACAAGAATAAAATACATGGTAGAAAATCCTCCAGCCACCTCTGGAACCTGAAATAAAAATCACAAAAATAGTTAAAGCTGCATTGGTACCTATAAAGCTGATATGCCGGTTTCCCACATAAGATATGAGTTGTGTGCAGAAAGTGTTTATGAAACTAAATAGGGAGGCCGCCAGAGATCGAGCAGCATGCAGAGCTGCAGGTAGGTGACCAAGGCCGTTGCATGCCTGCATGTTGGAGAATTTATAAACGATACGATATGATCCATGACTTGTGATACTGTATAAACTTACTGAAATCAAAATATAGTACTTTAGAGCATATATTTACATTTTTTCATGATCAGTCGTGGATTAAAATATCACTTCTCTTTATAATATGCCACATTCTGTTTGTTAGTGTAAGTAAACCATTCACTGAACTGTCCCTGAGTTTTTATTCAGACACTTGTTGTACTTTACAGTACTTGTATATGTAAGTTTTGCTTTATTCCACCCTGAAAAATGGCTGATAATCTTTAATAGAGATCTGTGTGTGTACTTTTTATTACCCATCTCCTCCTGATGATAGGTGGGGGCACCCATCATCCACTCACTCAATGTAGTGCTGCCTTTAGGTGATTGTACTCTGAGTGGCAAGCTAAATGGTTTCCTATAACCCAGGTACTGGATAGTAACCATATAACCATATACACAAACAGAATGATTTGCAGCCTAGTATGGTGCCCCTGTTAACTGGGTGGAGAGACGTAAATACAGCGTCCATCCAGAAACCAAACCTACACAGCACTGCACCACATTAAGGTGTGGGGAAGTGTGTTTACCACAAGGACTGAACAGAACAGGGTTACTTTGCTTCTACTAGTGTACTGCTACTACCTGTCTCCAACTTTCCTCTTTCCCCTCTGCTTCCTATCTCAAAAACCCACTTTAAGTGACCTCCTAAACCCTGCCTTTATGTTTCGGTATCCCATCCCTCACTCGGTCTCATTCCTATCTCAGTGTCAGGTCTGTGTTCAGCATACTTATTCCGATCCCTTCCCACAATATGAAGGTGTTCCCCAAGGCAGTGTTCTTAGCACTATTCTCTTTTTATTGGCAATTAATGGGATTGTTTCTTGCCTCCCATTTGGTGTTTGCTCTTCTTTATATGTGGATGACTTTGCAATATATGCCTCAAATTCTGACATCTCTGTCCATGATGCTCTTATTCAACGTGAGGTTTCTGCTGCCTCAAAGTGGGCTACTACCCATGGTTCCGATTCTTTCCTCTCAAGTCTCATGCTTTCACTTTTACCCACTACCATCTTATTCCTCAACCGCCTCTTTTTCCTTATGGCACTCCTTTCCCAAACAAAACCTCAGCTTCCTTTTTTAGCCTTATTTTTTACTCTCATCTTACTTGGAAGGACCATATTGCCTCCTTAAAAATTTCAGCTTTGCCGCGCCTCCACCTCCTACAAACTTTGTCTCGCGTGTCGTGGGGTGCCGATCGAGCTACTCTCCATCACTTCTATACTGTTTCTTTTCTCTCCAGACTTGATTGTGGTTGTCAGGTTTATTCTTCCTCCTCAGATACTGTCCTCCAACAACTTGATTCCGTGCATCATCACGGTTTGCGTCTGGTTATTGGCGCTTTTAAATCGTCCCCAGTTGAAAGTCTCTGTGCTGAATCAGGAGTACCTTCACTTTACCGCTGCTGTGCTTCGCTTTCTCTTCGTACCTATGCTAAGTTGCACTGCATCAATAATACCTCTTCTCTGCTTCCCCCCAGCCCTGACTTGAACACCCTTTCCTCACATCCTAGGATCAAACCACCTTTGCAATTCGAGCTCATACCCTCCTCTCACACTCCTCCCTTGCCGTTGGTAATTGAAAAGACGACAACAGAAGGCATCACGACACCCCCAGGAGGCAACAACGGAGGGGTAGACCGAGCGCGCGGGACGTCTGTACGATATGGACGTAAGTCCCATGTAGCTGCGCGCCCCTATTCCCCGGGATGCACCTGGCATGAACACTTCAGTCCAGGTGCATTACCCTTTCACCGACCCAGCCTGCGTCGGGATCGGGATGGAGCTAAAAAACCAGCTCCAAGCAGCACCCCAGCGATGGCCGGTAGCCACGCATCTAAGGCAACAGCCTGTTGCCGTGGCCTTGCAATGGCCTGTAGCCATGCCCTTGCAACGGCCTGTAGCTGTGCCCCTGCAACAGCCAGTTGCCATGCCCCTGCAACAGCCAGTTGCCATGCCCCTGCAACAGTCAGTAGCCATGCCCCTGCAACAGCCAGTTGCCATGCCCCTGCAACAGCCAGTTGCCATGCCCCTGCAACAGCCAGTTGCCATGCCCCTGCAACAGCCAGTTGCCATGCCCCTGCAACAGCCAGTTGCCATGCCCCTGCAACAGCCAGTTGCCATGCCCCTGCAACAGCCAGTAGCCATGCACCTGTGACGACCGGTAGCCACACATCTCAGGCAATGGCCTGCAGCCGTGCACCAAAAGCAACGGCCAGTAGCCATGCACCTGTGATGGCCTATAGTCATGCAACAGCGACGGCTAGTAGCCGTGCCCTAAAGAGACGTCCAGTAGCCGCTCCTAGTGCTGCTATTACCCCCTGCAGAACCCGTGACGGCCGGTTGCTGCATGTGGGGAGAGAGAGGTACGCCCTCTCTCCTGCAGTTGCCTCGAGGGGCATGACACCAGTGACGGCCGGCAGCTGTACCAGCAGGCAAGGGACGGTCTGTAGCCGCTCTTCACCAGCACGTCTCCCCTCATATGGGATTTCGGCGATGGCCTGCAGCCGCACCCGCAGGCAGGTGACGGCCGGTAGCTGCACTTGGCCTGCGACACTGTCAGGGAGTCGGGCCCCGGTGACGGCCGGTTGCTACACCGATGGGAAAGGGACGGCCTGTAGCTGCCCTCCTCTCGTTGCCCAAGGGACCTTGGCGACAGCCAGTAGCCATCCCAGGGAGGAGCACTTCAAAAGCCCCTCGCCCCCTGTGACTCCACAACCCGAGGGAGACCCCTGTTCGAGCCGCCCCTCCGGTGGCAGAGTGAGTCCCACCCTTGGCTCCCCTACCCGAGGCAATCTCCAGGAGGAACACCAGGACTGGTGGAGAGAACCCGTCTTGACCCCGGGGTTACACTCCATACAGCTGGCACCAGAGGGAGACCCACACCTGTCGGAATCCTGCTGCCCACAACTCCACAGCCCTACCCTGATGGCGAAGCAGCGGGAGCGAGACCGCAGTCGGCAGGTCCTCCATGCTGCCCCGAGCACCCCGGAGCGCGACCTCTCCAGTCCAGAGGAGTGGCGCCCTCCTAACAGAATCTTCGGCCCCAGTCCCGAGGGCCAGACTCCAGTACCGAGCCCCTCCAGTGCGGGGCCCTTCCACACACCTGACCGCAGCCCCTCCCGGAGGACGACGTCCCCACGGGTAGTCCCATGGCCCCTCACCAAGAGTGCACCTGAAGAGGCGCTGCCACCGCCAGGCTGCCACTTGTGAGCCGCCCCTGGTTGGCCCTGCCTCCCCCCCATATCCCTATAGTGACCGTGATCTCTCTCTTTCTGCCCGCGAGTGAAAGTGAAAGTGACTAGTGCAGTGACTGTGGAAGTTAAAGTGCAGTAACAGTGGTAAAGCAGCCAACACATAGTGAGAAGTAAGAAAAGACACCACCAGTGCATACCGCGGGACAGTTTAGAAATTAGGGGAGAGACCAGCAGCCCTAGAAAAGAGTATAGTCACAACTCAAGAGCAGTGTCTGTTAGCCTGTCTGTCGGTATCTTGCGAGATACCTTTAACTTATAAACACCTGTCCAGTCCAAGTTACTTGTCTTCGGATAAAGTCTAGCCTTGTATCTAGAATTTGACAATATACTTGTAAGGTTGTTGCTCTGTGTTTTTATGCCCTGTTCCTCTCATATTGTGTCAAAGCTCCGATCTAGAAAGGGAACCCAGCTACAGCTTAGGCCTTCTTAGGACGGGAAGCCGCCCTAAAAACGCCCAGCATATCAGTAATGTTTTCTTTTTCCGCATGAGTCTCCCCCCCCCCAATGCTTCTTCCGCGCCCCAGCGTTTGTCCCTCCATTTTCCCGTATTCCAAGTCCAATTCTTCTTCCCTCATTCTCCGTTCCCGATTTTTAGACCATCTTTCCCACCATTCTTCTGCAGTCGCTGTATACACAGATGGTTCCAAAACCCCAGAAGGTGTCGGGTTCGCAGTTCCCTTTCCTGACACCTTTTATTGCTTTAGCCTTCCTGCATGTGCGAGTGTTTTAGCGGCCGAGTTGTATGCCCTCTTGTTTGCGTTGCGGTATATTTGTCGCTCCTCCTCTTCCTCATTTGTGATATTCTCTGATTCTTCTGATGCTCTGTCCCTTCTTCAGTCGCCATCTACTTCTCACCCTTTGCTCCGTATCTTAGAATGGTTGATGCGTGTTTCTTCTCGTCATAAATCTGTCCAGTTTTGCTGGGTCCCAGGACGTACTGTATATCGCAGGCAATGAACGTGCTGATCGGTTGGCTTGCACAGCTGTTGCCAGAGATGCTTTTCCTTCCTTACTCATTCCAGTCTCTGATTTCTATCCTGCCTTATCTTCCTTCCTAAAACATCGGTGGCAGTCTTGCTGGGACTCTGTCACTAATAATAAACTCGGTGTTGTTAAACCCTTTATTTCTCCCTGGTTGACCCCTTGTCACTGTAATAGGGGATGGGAGACTGCTTTAGTTCGTCATAGAATTGGCCACATTAGGTTTACACACTCTTACTTGATGTCCGGTGACCGCCCTCCCCTCTGCACTCATTGCAATACCCTCCTGTCCATACGCCATATTTTCCTTACCTGGTTATCTTACGTGGTGGGCTTCCCGGACCCTGAGCCTGCCCAAAGGAAGGGCCCACAGAAGCCAACCACTGCTGATGCGCCAGCCCACGGAAAATAAGAAATAAGTAAGAAAGAGCAAAGCAAAGATATAGGCTGCAAGGTGCACCATATGCAGCTGAGGAGTAACTACTTGCAGAAGTGTGAAGTGGGGGGGGTAGGGGCAGACAGCAATAGGGCAGGAGAGAAATAATATCATCACAATAGTTAATGGAATTGGAACATGGAGTCGCCGAGATGGGGAGTGAGAGCTGCTTTAAAAGAAGTTAGGTCCTGAGCAGAAACAACAGTCAGGCAGGGAATTCCAGAGAGATACGCATCTGATACTGAAGAATCTCTTACGCATGTCAAGTTGACATCAGGAGTGGGCAATCTTGAACCGGTGTTCCCGAGTAGTAGGGCAAAAAGGACGGGCAAACAGATCATCTGGGGTCAAAGAGGAGTTTCCATGAAATATTTGCCAGTATTTGATGATATCATGTCGAAGCAGTCTCCCCTGAACGGAGAATAAGTTCAGAGCGCTCACTCTGCTTGTATAGTCAGGGTTTTCAAGCCCCTGTATAGACTTTGTCCAACGTCGCTGGACTGATTCCAGCAGCCTAAGGTCGCCTATGTACCCCAGATTTCACAACGACGAGGAGTACTCCAGCAATGGACGGATGTGGGAGATATATAGGGGGATCGTGAATAAGGCATCGCGATTTACTGTGGACTTCAGAATTCTGTTCGACAGAGCTCCAGCTTTATGAACCAAGTTTGAAATATGTTGGTGAAATTTAAGTGAGGAATCAATCACTACTCCCAGGTCAGATACAGAGTTTCTCTGAGGAATAGGTAGATCATTCAGGTAGCACATGTCAGAGACGACAAGTTCTTCCCATGGGAAATTTTTACAGGTAAATCTCAGGTGTACACATTTGTCAGTATTCATGGATAAACCCCAGGATTTTGAAACCCTAGCGAGAGTGTTAATGTCTGCTTGGCAGGTGGTCACGTTATCGATAATATTCTGGTTTGTATGTTGGTGAATTTTATGTGAGGAATCAATCAGTACTCCCTTGTCCTTGACTGTCCTTTTTATATTTCACAGCACCGTGTTGCTTTTCTTTTCTTGACTCACCTTCGACGTCCCCCCCTTCTTGAGGACTTCCTCCGAGAATAGCCGTATTTTTCCTTCCGTAATATCACGTCTTCCTTACCTCTATTGATATTCTTTCCAGTATTTAATTCCGTTCCCTATTTCAGTAGTCACGCTTGTAATATATCTCTTCCGTTAATACATTTCATTACCCACGCCGCGTCGGTGTTGACGGCCCGCCCAATATACACAACTTGTAGCCGATGATCCGGCTCTGAGCTGGATTTTGGCACTATGTTCTTATTGTTCTTCTTCTTCATGACATCCACATGCCCGTGTACACATTAGCTGGCTCCTCCTGCATGTGCAAGTAATTCTCCTACATTGAGTCTTGCAGGTGCAAGTAAGAAGCTCTACACATGTCAGTGGAATAGCTGCTTGGCTCAACAGTGTGGGCTGTAACTGTGCAGAGTCATTCAGTTCCCACCCATTTTCCAGTACTGAAAGCAATTCAGGTTTTGATTCGATGGACTCGTACCATATGAGAGCCTGATAGTTAGCCCGCAGCATATGTTGCACTAAGGCATCATGTGTTGATGGTAGGGCCTCTGGATATTTGTCTAAACGGGCAAGCACGAAGGGTATCAAGTGATGTCAAGTCTGATGGTGGCATATAGAGCTTTACAACAAAATTTTCAACATCTGACATTGTGTCCTCTGACAGGATGCCATGTCCTAATCCTTCCAAAAGTGAAGGATTTTGCAGGAAGATCTTCCATGCAGACTTCTTACCATGCCCAGCAAACTGACTTGTTGTGTCACACCCTGTCAACGAGTGGAAAGCAGGCAAATTACTGCACACATTTTGTGCTAGTGTCTGGTATACTGAATGCACAGATATGTACTTTGGATTATTTCTTGTCCTAGCACACATCCACACTTCCTATGCCGAAATAATGTGATAGAAGTCAATGAGCAGGACTAGAACGTCTGTATCCCTGCAATATACTAGAAGTCTGTTGATGCCAGATCTTACTGCATCGAGAGCATGTAGAATTATTCTAGTGTCGGCTTCCTCTTGGTTTGATTTAAGGGATGCAGAAACTTGGCCTGTAGAAGACTCGGCACCTTCTATATCTTGAAAACCACCAGGTGTTTTGATGTTTGTTTTTTTTTCCGCCATCACATTCTATGGCACTTCTGTTAATAAGCTCACTTGATAAGAAAGCTGTGAGGTCAGATTTGTTTTCAGGCAGGTGGATGAAAGATTCCCACTGTGTTGGTAGTGGCACTTCAGAGCTATCTATCTTTTACCTGATTTGGCTCTGGTGGGATGCACTCCGGGGATTTCTTGTGTTAGATTTTATTGAATCTGATTTGTAGTGGTCAAACACTACATCGACCCTAGTACAAGTACCCTCAATGTGTCTGTAGACTGCTTGAAAAAAAAGACATCCGCCAAGTCTCCAAGGTTTTAGCATTTTTCGGTTTGTCAATACTTTGAACCAAAGCCATTCCATCTAAAATACAATATGTTTGACCTTCCCTATCTGGAAGGTTCGCTGGGCCATGCCCCTCCTCAAGTATGCGCCCAAGGGCTGCTTTATCTGTTGACCTCAGACTTCCGTCTGGGCAAGCAAGTGAGAGGGGGGTAGGAGCTAGTTCAGACTGTAAGAGCTTGTCAAGGTCAATTTTTCGTCCACTTTCAGTAGCAGTCAAAAGCCTTTGGAACAAGTCACGGTCTGCTTTCACACTTGCTTGTTTTGTGCGTTTTGAAGCAGGTTGCTTGACATACAAGGATGCAAATATCTTGGCATTCAGTTTTGATAGTCGCTCATAGAACTGTGTTCCTCTGTCTTCGTTTGAAATACGCTAAACAACAAATTCTTCAAGGATCTTCTGTCCTCGACTTCTTGCACTCAAAATGCCAGGTTTCACTTCTTGGGGAGCAACATCATTCGTAGTTATACACATTAGGTCTTGATCTCTATGCTCAAAGACGTGACAGCACTCAAACTGGCCAGCCAACAACTGGACATCTTCCTCATCACGCCTGAGCCTCTTCTGTCCTACTTCAATGTACTCACCCTCTTTCTCTTCCTTCATTCCAAGCATGGATCGTGTGCTTTCTACCAGTCGGGTCCTGTGGTTGTATGTCAGGCACCATCTTTCTCTAGCAGAGTCTGTTCTACCTATGCCCATAAGGCCCCCAGCAACTTTGCCAAGTTTATTGATATGCACAAGAGCCTGGTCTATTGATATCTGATGAAAATCTCTCTTGGTTCGCTTGACCACAAAGTTTCCTTCCATGAATTCCTTGTATACCTCAGGAGCTGTTACCTTAAGTTGACGCATGTCAGTCATGTATACTGAGCCCCATCGGAAGTAGTTATGATCATATATTGCCAGCCATGGCCGTATCTTAGCAAAAGATGACAAATGCAAAGATCAGGAGCCTTCTCTCTCTGCACGAATAAAATCTAGTAATGTCTGCACCAGTTCCAAGTACTGAAGCCAGTATTTAGATGTGGGGCCTGACAGCGTTTCTTTTTCAAAGGATGCAAGAAGGAGTCTCATAGTTTCCTTAGATGTCAAGATTTTCTCTGTTGCTGCTTTGGTATCCGCTGTATCTTTTTCTGGAAGGCATGGATGATGGTATCTAGAAGGTCCGTAAATTTGTCATCAAGCTCTAAGTCCTTGTCTTGCAGCCACTGCATGAATATGCGCCAGTATACTCTCCACATGGCCTCCATGGTAAGCCTGTGACATGGGACTGCACGATTCCAGTATTTCCCTGCTATGATGTTAGCAACAGTAGCTTCATTGTATACACCTGCCCCAACTAACACATCAGAAAGCCCACCATGTGGAAAGTGTTGTCCTATGGCCTTCATAAAGTTCTTAGTGATGTGGAAACCTCCTAGGCGTAGAACTACATGTTGGCATTTCTCAGTATGGAGCCAAACAAACTCTTTTGCTTTGTAATACAAACCTTCATCAAAGGTTATCACAGTGTACTGTACAGTATGTTCAGTCTTTTGGCAATACTTCTGCACCGTTGAATCGCTGTCCAGACTGTTTCATAATCTGTTACGGGGGCTGGAATTATTGGTAAATACCCTACGGTTGTCTCAGGTGAGTCATCCTGAGATACTCTCTGATTGAATGCTGTTCAAGCTGGCAGAATCTGGGTTTGGGTTTTAACACACTGTACTCTGCACAGCATATCATTAGGTAGCAGTTCACCTTTGATTGTCTCCTCATGTAGCTGGTCCGTTGTTATTTTCAGTGCCTGAACTGCAGTTTCAGTGGGTTCTGTGGGAAAAATCAAAGGCGACTGAGTCTTGTCAAGCGGTCGAACAAATTGAATGGTGTTACCATTGTGACTCGAAAGTTTATCTTTTAGCTTGTGTCGTGGATGAAGACTTCTGTTGTTTCCAATTCCGCGAGAATTTGGCGGTAACGATTATGGACTCCAGTCAGCAAACCCGACGTCCAGTTCCACTACTGTTTTGTCAAAGGCATTATTGAAAACAGTTTTAGTACTTTCTGAGAGATCTATATTGTCTTTGTAATGTCTGGACCACTTCAGTAGACAAGGTGAATGATACCCAGCTTCATATGCAATTATATCTAGTCCAGCGATTCTACATCGAAGCTTCTCATCAGGAGATGCAATCAACTGAATGCTTCTTTCAGCATTTTTGGTCAGTACTTGGTGCAACGAATGGTTCTTTTGTCTTTTCTGACAACATGTACACTTTTCCCATTGTACTGCAGGCACCGCACGCCTAGTGATAGAAATGCCTGTTGAGGTACTGCCCACACCAGACTCTGTCAGAATTATCAGCTGATTCCTTTTCCCTTCTTTTCTGTAACCTCATCAAATTTGTTTTACTGCAATAATATGCACAGCACGTCCTGGAGTGCCAGTTTGGCTCCTTACTTTGAAACTGTTCAATGTCTGTCTCGAGGCGTTCCAAAACCTCGCTATATGAATCATCTCTGCACTTTTTACGGATGGCAAAGGCTTCTTTTACTTTCTCGATGCTTGTACTGGTGGCCAATTAAGGCGTCAGATAAGAGATAGGTAGATTGATAGGTAGATAGGTACCGGTAGATAAAGTTCTTAAATAATTAATTAGTCTTGTTACTTTAGCTTTTCCTAGGGGTCAATTGTGCTATACTCATTTTACTGTAACTTGGCCTAAAATCGCCATCACCGTCTTCATTGCTGAGTTGTAATAATAGACTAACACATGAATATGATGCTATAATAGTCACGAAGAAGTGCCACGGAAAGAATGTAGAGCTGTAGTATTGTCTTTTTCTACCAGTGAGCTTCGTGAAATAAGCATCAAAAGGACGAAAATCTAGGTCAAGTTAAGGTGAAAGGAGTATAGTCATGTTTTATAAAAGCATTAGGCAATATCTAACTATCTATTTATTTAAAGCCAGCCGCCTTAATCCCGGAAAGGGTGGGCATAAACTAATCTCACATGTCCCATACCATCAGGCTGCGCTCCCCCCAGTTCAAACCTCCGTCACTCAAATACCTCTCCTCTCCAGCTCATCCTCGGTCTCTTTCCCTTCGCCTACCTCTCCACCCTGACACTCCATCTGATCCTCGGCCTCTCTCTTTCCTACCACCTTCCTCTCCACCCTATCACTCCGTCTCATCCTCGGTCTCTCTCTTTCCCTCTGCCCACTCCACCACACTGACACAAACTCTCCTAGCCAGTTTCTCATTCACCCTTTTTTCCACATGGCCAGACCATCTCAGTGTACTGGTGACGAAACGGGCTTTTGTTTCTGAATCGGGCTGGTGACGAAACGGATCAGTGACGAAACAGGCGCACCCCCTCCCTCCACTCGGCCAAACCATCCCAAGGTATTCAAATTGTCTCCTAATGCTTTCCAACACAGCCACATCAATCCAGCAACTCTCTTTCACTTCCTTATATTTCTGTCTGTCTCTCCACGTAACTTCACTCATTTCCACCCCTCTCACTCTTACTATAGCAACTCTCCTTCACTTCCACATATTTCTTTCTGCATCTCCACATATTTCCACACATTTCCACGCATCTCACTCGTAATACAGCAATTCTCCTTCATTTCCTCATATTTCTGTCTGTCTCTCTACACGTAACTGCACTCATTTCCACTGTCACCCTTAATATAGCAACCATCATCATCATCATCATCATCATCATCATCATCATCATCATCATCATCATCATCATCATCATCATCATCATCATCATCCGGACATCCTTTCCCACCCTAGGGCAGGGTCAGGAATAACAACGTCCAGACAGCCTAAGTTTGCCCAATTCAATGAGCCACGCTTCCATTCACTCATCATTCAGGCCCACGGAATCCTGGCTCTAGCCATCAGGTAGGACCAAAAAATTTCACTACGTTGTGTAGCTTCACATATACCTATCTGATAGAGTCAGTCCGAACGCTGTCGCGTTAAAAAAGGGTGCCAGATCCCTGGTTATGCGCTTGCTCGTACAAAATTCATCCAGCCATATCGGTCTCTTGTCAGTCCCATAGCCTCAGCGACTTCCATACCTCTCTTCCTCACACACTCATCCACCATATCCCTCCACCTTCTTCTTGGCCTACCTCGCTTCCTCCCTTCTTCAAATTCGCTCAGATATACCTTTTTCACCACTCTATTGTTATCCATTCTCTCCACATGACCATACCATCTCAGTATACCTTCTTTGATTCTGGTGTTCTCAAACTTCCTCGCTCCATATCTTTCACGATTCACAGTATTCCGTATCCTATCCACTCTCTGTACTCCACATACCTTCCTCAGCAGTCCCATCTTCATTGCTCTTACTCGTGACTTTTCATTTTCATGCCACACCATAGTCTCACATCCATATGTTAAAGTTGGCACTAACACTCCTTCATGTAGGCCTCGTGCAGCTGCAACACTCAAGCTTCTCCTTCACTTCCGCATATTTCTGTTTGTCTCTCAGTGTAACTCCACTCATTTCCACTCCTCTCACTCGAAATACAGCAACTCTCACTTCCTCATATTTCTGCCTCTCTCGCTACATAACTTCACTCACTTCCACTCCTCTCAACTTTTGAAATAGCAACACGCCTTCACTTCCTCATATTTCTGTCTGTTTCTCAACGTAACTCCACTCATTTCCACTCATCTCACTTTTGTCATGTTTTTTCAATAAGCTTCACTTCCCTACGTTAGAATGGGGATCACAAAACTGTCATGCAGAGGCTGTTTTATTCCCATACTCATTTCCCCTGTCTTGCAGAGTCATTTCGCTATACTGTCATGCAGATATTTTAAATCCTATGTTCATTTCCATCTAATGTCATGTAGAGGCCCTTTTATTTCAAGGCTCATTTCCCTATACTCTCATGCAAAGGCTTTTCCATGCTCATTTCCCTGTACTATCATGCAGAGGCCTTTCTACTTCTATGCTCATTTCCCTATACTGTCATGCAGAGGTTCATTACTCACATGCTCATTTTCCTGTATCATGCATTTTGTTCCCACAACCTCATTTCCCTATTCCATATCACTTCTCTCACTGAACTTCAAACTTTTTCCCTCTGCTGTGGCCTTTTATTCTCGGGCATCTGGCAGCGCTCATGACTGGAATGTCACACTGCCATATTGCACAACTTCTGCCTATCAGAATTCTTTCATTCCCCGAACTGCATCTCTCTGGAACTCGCTTCCCCGGAGTTGTTTCCCCCCAGACCTCCACCTACAGCTGTTCAAGTCCAGCTGTTACAGATATTTTATGAATGAAGGACGCCAGTAATCTGGTGTATGGATTATTTTTTTGTTTACTCATTTGTTTTTCCTTCCTATGTTCTGTTATTTAAAAAAAAATTAATCCTCTGATTTTCCTTTCTTTCTTATCCATCCATCCATCAGTCATCCAACCATCATTCATCCATCCATCCATCCATCCATCCATCCATCCATCCATCCATCCATCCATCCATCCATCCATCCATCCATCCATCCATCCATCCATCCATCCATCATCCATCCATCCATCCATCCATCATCCATCCATCCATCCATCCATCCATCCATCCATCCATCCATCCATCATCCATCCATCCATCCATCCATCCATCCATCCATCCATCCATCCATCCATCCATCCATCCATCCATCCATCCATCCATCCATCCATCCATCCATCCATCATCCATCCATCATCCATCCATCCATCCATCCATCCATCCATCATCCATCCATCCATCCATCCATCCATCATCCATCCATCCATCCATCCATCCATCCATCCATCCATCATCCATCCATCCATCCATCCATCCATCATCCATCTATCCATCCATCCATCCATCCATCATCCATCTATCCATCCATCCATCCATCCATCCATCCATCCATCCATCTATCCACCATGCAATCCTATTTTCCCCAGCAGGGGCATAGGAACCCCGGGCTAAACCACTCAGTGACAGAATCCAAGGCGAGGGTGAAGGACTTAACATAGCTTCCTAGATCACTTGTAAATACTAACATAGCTCTTTGACTCACCCATAAAAACTAACATAGCTCCCTTGACTCACCCATAAAAACTAACATAGCTCTTTGACTCACCCATAAAAACTAACATAGCTCCTTTGACTCACCCATAAAAACTAACATAGCTCCTTTGACTCACCCATTAAAACTAACATAGCTCCTTTGACTCACCCATAAAAACTAACATAGTTCCTTTGACTCACCCATTAAAACTAACATAGCTCCCTAGGTCACATTCCCATACGATGTAATTCTAAATACTATCTATCTATCTATCTATTGCCGGACACCATAATCCCGTAAGGGGTGGCCATTTGACTTTGAGTTACGTGTTTTACTGGGAGGGACACTAACCCTCCACCAACCCACTTGTTGACACGTAGGAAGCACGTATGGTTTGGTTATATGGTTACCATCCAGTGTTGTAAATGGTTTCTTGGCTTACAGGAAACCATTTGGTTTGTCACTCAATGTTAAACCACCTGTAAAGGAAAGAAAAGCAATAAAAGGTGACAGGAAAGATGGGAGAAATAGGAAGAGAGGAGGGCAGGCACAGAAAAAGAATGACAAAGGTTAAAGAAGAAGTAAACAGCACTACATCAAGTATGGAAACTAACATGGCTGCCTAGGTTACTCTTCCGTACCTTGAATTCCTCACTCACCCTTAGACGCTGATTAGATGATGATGATGATGATGATGATGATACTTTTCCAGGATAGGGGTTGGGGAAGTAAAAGAACAGCCAGTGTGGATTAAAAGTCCAGATCGTGCAATATGCAGTATATATGGAGTGGAGAGGTATTATGAGAGAGGGGTGTACGTTGGGGGCAGGGCAGCGAAATGGCAGGGGACAGGGCGACATGGAGGCAATTTGTTTGTGGCCACCCCTTACGGGATTCTGGGGTCTGCCTGTAGATAAATAGATAGATAGAATTTGCGGATTCAGTATATATATAAAAGTCAAACTCTATGTGCATTGGTAAGAGAGGGTATGTTGGGAGGCCTAAGTGGAAAAATCGATCTATCCACAGCCAGACGCCTTAATCCCGTTATGGGGTGGCCACAACAAATCGCCTCCATGCCGCCCTGTCCCCTGCCATTTCACTGCCCTTCCTGCAACTTCCATCCCCTTGTCATATACCTGTCTACTCTGTCCCTCCCTCTCATCCTCGGTCTCTTCCTCCCTCTCCCCCTTCCACAAACACTCTCCTAGTTAGTCTCTCACTCTCCATTCTCTGTGGAAAAATACATAAAAAGGATGAATGAGGGGAGGGGGCAATGCAGAGATTATTGTGTGAGGAGTGCACATTCAAGCAGAGATAACTGGGGGACCTTTTTTCATCTGGCCACACCATGGAAGGAGTTACCGGAGGGAACGGTGCAACAGAGCTAAGGTAGAAAGTAATTAAGCAACATTTATATCACCCTTGTGTTTATTTGAAAGTCGTGGCCATATAAATAATGACTATCCTAAAAACTTACATATCCTCGTTCATTCAATGGTCGGATTATATAATCATGCTTCCGTGAAGAATAACATCCCATGGTATATATACTCAGATTAATTGTACTCAAGTGCTTTTGGCGATATATGGGGGTAAAAAAAAAATCCTCATTCCCCCCCACCCCCCACTAAAAAATCAGGAGAGCCCTCTTATCCTCGCCACACTCCCGGCGCCCTTGGGAGGAGGGAAGGAGTCCGGAAAGGAGGAAAGGAAGGAAAAAAGGCGGGAGCAGTTATTATTATCTATACGGTATAATGCTTTTAAAATTGCTTTCGTGTGCAAAAAGATATATGATGTGAAAATAGTTTATTAGCAATATATTTGGATAGGATTTGTGATTATTATAAATTAATACATTCTATGAGTATATAAACCTTGTCATTACTCTTCTGATTTGTATTATATTAATATCCCGTAAAAAACAACAACAACAACTTCAATCAGCTGCGTTAAATCCGCCTTACGAAATATTGAATTCAATAAAGTAAAATGAAATAAATTCAATGGCTATGTAAAAGTAACTATGATAGTTTATTAGAGTAGCTGAAAATAATTTATTTCACTGTATTTTCTCCAATTGAAACCAGCTAATAAATATTTATAAATGTATAGACGCCAAGCATCTCAACATGGCGTCCGTGAAATCGTCGCTTCTGAAGTTAATTTTATACTTTCTGGACACTGATGGCTTTCATTTTGAAGATGTGTATTGCTGCGATAATTTTAGGTAATATAGATTAATTTGGGCATGTGAGAATATACATAGATAGTTTGTTAAAGTGTATATGGCCGATGGTACCTGGGGAGGCTGGACCAAAGAGATGGAAATTATGCAGATTTTTTGGTTACGAGGAAGATGGAGAAATACTTTGAGATGTAGAACGAGAGACTGACAAGGAGAGTGTATGTGAGGGAGTTGGAGTGGGGTAGGGGGAAAGGGAAACTAAGTATGAGATGTAGGTGATGGAGTGAGAGTGACAGTAAGAAATAGTACAAATGTGCATCCTTCCCACAGCACTTCTTCATGACTAGCACCATGTTTTAGGTTTAATCCTATGTTAGAGTTTAGCATTCAAGCTGGAGAGATGGGCAGTATTATACCTACGGTAGTTAAAATGAGCAGAGTGTAGATGGAAAAGCCTCACTGTTACTATGAATTTTGTTACTTTTCGTTATTAGTCGGCAGCCATAAATTTTTGGGATTACACCCAACTAATGGACTTTAAAATTCATATGGTCATTACCTAAATTAAGTAGTTCTAAGCACTTTCTCTTGAGTAGATGTCCATTCCAAATGCGTTTTTTTATATACTTAATATATAAATAAATTTGGGAGAGATTTGCCTGCTACTGTCTCTGTCTTGTACTGCATCTGCACTATAATAACCCAACCTAACCATCCCAGCCCAAACAGACTTATAACATAGATGTGGTAATGGCTGAAAGTACAAGTGACAACCCCACACATTGTTAATAATGAAGTACAGTACTAAAGAGTACATTTGTGATGGATGTGTATAGAGGAGAAATTGCTTAAAATTGCATAAACTAAATGGTGAACTATTTAATTTTAGTCTCTATAAAGAACACTTCACGTTTTTCAGTGCTCACTTTAATTGGGCGTAAAAATAGTCACTCCATTTTTAAATTTGAGCTGTAACAAGAGAATTACAGTAGGTCGTTTTTGTAGTTTCCAGGTTGGTGTGGAATGTACTGCATTTTACTGATTCCCTCAGTATTTTAAGTGTTTGTATGTCACTGTAGCTGCCACAAGGGTAGCTGTGTTATTTAGCTTCATTGTATTAGTGTTGCTGGTCATGCACTTCTGCACACAGCATTCATCCAGCCAGCTTAGTCTCTTGTCAGTCCCTTAGCCTCACCAACTTCCATACCTGGTACCTCTCTTCTCCACACGCTCATCCACCATATCCCTCCACCTTGTTCTTGGCCTACCTCGTCTCCTCCCTCCTTCAAAGTTGTACCCTTTCTTAATGTGACAATGTTCGGATTGGCTCTGTTAGATAGGTATGGTAGGCTGTATGTGAAGCTACAGGACTTGGTGATTTTTTTTTTTTTTCCAAATGGAGCCAGGATTTCGAGGGCTTGAATGATGAGTGATTGGAAGCAAGGCCCATTGGATTGGACAGACTTTGGCTGTCTGGACGTTGCTACTCCTCACCCTGCCCTAGGGTGGGAAAGGAGGTCTGGATGATGGTTTTATGATATATTAGAGTTGTGATGAGAATGAGTTGATGGAGATGGTTTGGATATGTGGAGAGAATGGAGGATGACAACTGGATGCGTAGGGTGAGGTGTAAACGTTGAGGGTGGAGTTGTGAGAGGCAGACCACAAAAGACCTGGGATGAGGCCATAGAGTGTGATGTTAGAGATAAGAGGCTGAATAGAGAAGCTGTTAGAGATAAGAGGCTGAATAGAGAAGCTGTTAGAGATAAGAGGCTGAATAGAGAAGCTGTTAGAGATCAAGCAGCATGGAGAGCCGTCATTAAGTGATCAAGGCTGACACATGCAAGCAGGCTGGAGCCTTTATAAACGATACAGATGAAACAATTATTATTATTATTACCGAGGATGAGGTGGAGGGATGGAGTTGAGAGGTATATGAGGGAGGGGGGGTGAGTTGGGGGGAGGGTAGTCAAATGGTGGGTGACAGAGCGACTTGGAGGCGTTTTGTCTGTGGCCACCCTTTGTGGGATTTGGGCGTCGGGCTATAGATAGATAGATAGATTATTATTATTATTATTATTATTATTATTATTATTATTATTATTATTACTGTATTGTTATTATTATTATTACAGTATAACCTCGATATAACAGACTTCAATAGACTGGAATTTGCTTTTAACAGACTCGAGGAGCTGCTGGACTAAATTCCTATATATCGGAAAAAGTCTGATAAAACCAGAAGCAGTCCGGACTGCCTGACCACTTCTGCTATGTTCACCACAATGAGGTAAATAAAAGACATGTTTATCAGTGTACAGTACAGTATTATTATATATATTATACCATTGGATTAATGTTTATCAGTGTGCAGTACAGTATTATTATATATATTATACCATTGGATTAATGTTTATCAGTGTGCAGTACAGTATTATTATATATATTATACCATTGGATTAATGTTTATCAGTGTACAGTACAGTATTATTATATATATTATACCATTGGATTAATGTTTATCAGTGTGCAGTACAGTATTATTATATATATTATACCATTGGATTAATGTTTATCAGTGTGCAGTACAGTATTATTATATATATTATACCATTGGATTAATGTTTATCAGTGTACAGTACAGTATTATTATATATATTATACCATTGGATTAATGTAGTGAAGTTATAACACAGTACAGTACTGCAGTGGTTGTCAAAACAGTTTGAAAACCATTGGTGAAATCCGGACTAACGTCTGATATATCGGAAAAAGTCCGGATTAGCAGGGGGAAGTCCGGATGTCACTTCTATTGGAATTTTGTATTTTTCGGAATGGTTTGGGCCCCAATTAGTCCGTTATAGTGAGGGCTTACTGTATTATTATTATTATTATTACTGGTACTATTATTTTTATTAGTTTTAACTTATGCCTTCCATAACATTGTCAAGAGAGTGTAACATGTATTTTTTGCTTTCCAGGGCATTGTAGATGAGCAGAGTGAAAAGCCATGAGCAGAACAAAATACAGTTTGGCTTCCACATTTATAGTGTACATCCATCCAACACTGCTGGCAGGTAAGGAGATCAGGATGATGATGATGATGATGATGATGATAATGATAATGATGATGGTGATGATGATGATGATGATGATGATGATGGGTTCTTTGCTTAGTCATCATCATCATCATCTAGTCCTGTGTTGCTCCATGAGGAGCGTAGGAGTCCGGGGTTAGGCAAGTTGTTCCTGACATTTAAGATGAGAGTGACCAGCTCCACTCATCCCTGAGTAGCATTAGTTGAGCAATAACCCCAACCACCCCTTGGATATAAACCTGCACTGGCTCAAAACCCCTAAATAATGCAGTGGAAGTCTTGGAATATTGCTGGTCATCAAGTGGCAGCTTGTGATTATTAGGTACAGTTGGCCTTCATGTTATTATTAGGTACAGTTGGCCTTCATCCCACATCACATTCTGACTAAACTGGTGATGTAATTCACATAGGGGAAATACCCCTTGGTCTTACTAGGTTATCTTATTATTTTCCCGCCATATAACTGGTACAGTTGTTCTTGCTAATTAACCTTGGTCTTACTAGGTTATCTTATTATTTTCCCGCCATATAACTGGTACAGTTGTTCTTGCTAATTAACCTTGGTCTTACTAGGTTATCTTATTATTTTCCCGCCATATAACTGGTACAGTTGTTCTTGCTAATTAACCTTGGTCTTACTAGGTTATCTTATTATTTTCCCGCCATATAACTGGTACAGTTGTTCTTGCTAATTAACCTTGGTCTTACTAGGTTATCTTATTATTTTCCTACCATATAACTGGTACAGTTGTTCTTGCTAATTATCCTTGGTCTTACTAGGTTATCTTATTATTTTCCCGCCATATAACTGGTACAGTTGTTCTTGCTAATTAACCTTGGTCTTACTAGGTTATCTTATTATTTTCCTACCATATAACTGGTACAGTTGTTCTTGCTAATTAACCTTGGTCTTACTAGGTTATCTTATTATTTTCCCGCCATATAACTGGTACAGTTGTTCTTGCTAATTAACCTTGGTCTTACTAGGTTATCTTATTATTTTCCCGCCATATAACTGGTACAGTTGTTCTTGCTAATTAACCTTGGTCTTACTAGGTTATCTTATTATTTTCCCGCCATATAACTGGTACAGTTGTTCTTGCTAATTAACCTTGGTCTTACTAGGTTATCTTATTATTTTCCCGCCATATAACTGGTACAGTTGTTCTTGCTAATTAACCTTGGTCTTACTAGGTTATCTTATTATTTTCCCGCCATATAACTGGTACAGTTGTTCTTGCTAATTAACCTTGGTCTTACTAGGTTATCTTATTATTTTCCCGCCATATAACTGGTACAGTTGTTCTTGCTAATTAACCTTGGTCTTACTAGGTTATCTTATTATTTTCCCGCCATATAACTGGTACAGTTGTTCTTGCTAATTAACCTTGGTCTTACTAGGTTATCTTATTATTTTCCCGCCATATAACTGGTACAGTTGTTCTTGCTAATTAACCTTGGTCTTACTAGGTTATCTTATTATTTTCCCGCCATATAACTGGTACAGTTGTTCTTGCTAATTATCCTTGGTCTTACTAGGTTATCTTATTATTTTCCCGCCATATAACTGGTACAGTTGTTCTTGCTAATTATCCTTGGTCTTACTAGGTTATCTTATTATTTTCCCGCCATATAACTGGTACAGTTGTTCTTGCTAATTAACCTTGGTCTTACTAGGTTATCTTATTATTTCCTGCCATATAACTGGTACAGTTGTTCTTGCTAATTAACCTTGGTCTTACTAGGTTATCTTATTATTTTCCCGCCATATAACTGGTACAGTTGTTCTTGCTAATTAACCTTGGTCTTACTAGGTTATCTTATTATTTTCCTACCATATAACTGGTACAGTTGTTCTTGCTAATTAACCTTGGTCTTACTAGGTTATCTTATTATTTTCCCGCCATATAACTGGTACAGTTGTTCTTGCTAATTATCCTTGGTCTTACTAGGTTATCTTATTATTTTCCTGCCATATAACTGGTACAGTTGTTCTTGCTAATTATCCTTGGTCTTACTAGGTTATCTTATTATTTTCCCGCCATATAACTGGTACAGTTGTTCTTGCTAATTATCCTTGGTGTGTCTGGCCAAGCAGACCCATCATCCACCAGCAAGCAACTGCCCCTGCAAGGTTGTTCTGTACAGTGAACCAGTGTTGCCTTGTGGTAGACACCACCTCACCACAGTGAGGCACAGGGAAGTGTGGAGGTTTGGTTCCCAGATGAAAACCACAGTTGTGTCTCCAGCCAGTTAAAAGGGCACCATAGTAGGCTCCACTTGTTCCCGTTATGTATGGTTACCACCCAGCATTGTAAATGGCTACAGGAAACCTTTAGGCTTGTCACACTGTGTATAGCCACCTGAGGTGAAAAGAAGGGTACAACTGAAAAGCAATAGGAAGGATGGGAGAAACAGGAAGAGTAGAGGGTATACTGAAAAAGACTGATAATGGTGAAGGAAGAAGTAGGCAGCAGTAGTGAGTGGTAGTGTAAATCAGGGTAATGATAAAGGTGAAGGAAGAAGTAGGCAGCAGTAGTGAGTGGTACTGTAAATCAGGATAAAGTAGCCAAGCAACCTTTCAGGAACCATTGGCACTCTGGTAGGCAGTTTTTATGTCAGATATTGTGTTCTAAACTTAGTGCAGTGATAGCTTCAAACTTTTATTCAGAGTAACTACCTCCAGGTGATTTTATTCACATACAGGTATTTCCCCCTGGTTTAAATAGGCTATTGCAGGTTATTCTCCATATAACTAATACTGTAAATTAGGGAAAGCCAGCAGATTAGCTTTTTGGATATCAGTGGAACTTTATCATCATCATCATCATCATCTATGCTGTACTTCTTTTTCTCATTCTAGAATGGAACTTTGATAGTCAACATATACATATATACAGGTCTCCCTCGTTTTACGCTGTATCGTTTTACGATATTTCGCATTTATGTTCTTTCTTCTTTAGTACCAAGTGTTCATTTTACGATTGAGCTCCCTTGCATTTACGATTGGGCATGTGAAAATCCACGCTCACAGGCAGATCAGCTGAGAGTTGAGTGGCATACCCACCCTGCCCACACAGTTTCCCGCACTTTTGCTAGTCTCACCCGCGTGCTCGTTCAGCATACAACCTCTGTGCGTCTGTGTGCATGAGTGCCCAGGATATTACTATTTTTCCTGTTCTTCATATTTTGCATCCCTAGTGCCACCACCGTGATGTCTTGTAAACGCCGTGCAACATCTGGTGCTGGTGATATGAAGCCAAAGAAAGCAAGAACGTCCTTAACCCTGGAGTCTAAGCTTAATATTGTGAAGCAGCACGAAGCAGGTGAGGGGCAAACTCCATCGCTTGTTCCATGAGTCTTACACAGTTGACTGTTATAAAGCATGCTGTCAACATTAAGAAAGCTGGGGAGACAAGCACGACTCTACAATACATAAAACATCATCATTATTACTGCATATTAGATCACTTGTATGGGTCTTGGGTTCCTTATACACCAGTCCAGGAACGCATCCCTATTTTTCCCATTAAACCTTAATTTCGCTTTACGATATTTCAGTTTACGATTGCCTTTCTAGGAACGCATACCAATTGTAAAACGAGGGAGACCTGTAATTCAATGCCATGCATCCACTGAAGGAATCCCTGTACTGGGGTTGGCCATGATTCAGCTAATGCTTTCTTTGGACTGGAAGCTAAACTATATGCCAAAACCAGCTACCTAATTACAACAGTTGCTACGCACATACATACATACATATGTATATACAGACAGACAAATTTAGGGTGGCCATGATACAGCTGATGTTTCTGTGGACTGGAAGCTATACTAAATATCAGAACCAGGTAATTTTACTGTCCACCAGTTGCTGGAAATTGTTGGGACAAAAGAAATCTGGGATATATTGAGAGATTTGTAACAGTGTGAGTCTCAGCTTGGACTGTGATAGCCAGTGTTTCTTGAATATTTGGTAAACTTACTCATCTTTATGTGGTGACATTTGTGACATATTTAAAACTGTATTTTTTGTAGTTTCCTCAAAGAGTAGTAGCCATGGCCCCAGGTTCATTTGAAGTGTGAATCATGTGGACTGAAGGCTGAAGTTGCTCCCCTCCTGCAGTCCACCATCTTACTTTTATGGAATATTGAAGGAACTGAATGACATTTATATATCCAGGCAGCTGCCCTTTGATAGTTCACCATCTGCCTTGTGGGGGATAGGGAGGAAGTTATAGTGTTAGCACCACATGAAGGCCATGCTGCCCACCACCAAGGATGATGAGTAAAGCTGACAAATAACAAGGACATAATACATTCCATCCCAGAATTTGACACCTGTATATGTAAAGGTTTATGGATTTTAGTGTTTGCTGGTACCTTATTTATGTCTAATGGTGCGTCTTTCATATTTTCAGGTAATAAGCAGTTTGGGAAGTGTCAGCACCACAACAAGCTTCATCTATTCTGCCTCCCTTCACTGCAAGCATCATCTCAGCATCATTTCCTCATAGCATCTGCACTCCATGGACGTCTATTTCAAGATACCGTCCATTCTACATTTATTATAATTATTATTATTATTTATTTTTCTCATGCTTCTTAATGCTGCAGGCTCAAGCTACTTTGTTGTTATGGCCTTTGCGTCATTTTAACCCAAACCTTGTGGACTTCAGACTAAAATTGCTCTTCCCTTGCAATCCACTATCCTCTTAGGGGGATATGGAGGGAGTTGAAGGATGTTTGTATAATGAGGGCAGTGGTGCTGCCCATGTATATCAGTGCCACTACATGAAGGCATTCCCTCCCTCATACAGTCCAAGCTGTCTATCTATCTATTGCCAGACGCCTCAATCCCGTTTGGGGTGGCCACAAACAAATCGCCTCCAAGTCGCCCTGTCCCCCGCCATTTCACTCCCCTGCTCCCAACTCACACCCCCCTCTCTCATATACCTCTCCACCCCATCTCTCCATCTCATCCTCGGCCTCCCCCTCCCTCTTTCCCCCTCCACCCCACTCACATACACTCTCTTCATCAGTCTTTCACCCTCCATCCTCTCCACATGGCCAAACCACCTCAATATGTTCCTCATAACGCTTCCTATCACATCCACATCCACACCACAACGCTGTACCTTTGTTTTTATTACTTGTAAATGTGTATAGTTGTTGTTGAGTAATCCCAGTCTGTCTAGTCAAGCAGACCTATCAATCACAGGCAAGTAATTGCACCAATAAATAATTTGACTTGGCCTGCAGCATTACTTTAAGTCCTCATTATAAGTCACATATATATCATTTATAGTTGCCATGAAATCTTTATTAACTTGTTGAAATATTGCCTTAGAAACAAAGTTCCATTGCTACATAAAATACTAATTGGGCAATGAACCAAAAACTGATGTGCCAAATGTATGCATCAAGTTTATTATATTTTGGAACAGCCCAGGGTTTAATTTTGATTTTTTGTTGCCATTAAGTCAAGATTAATTTTTAATTTATAAAAGAATTGAGTCTTTAGATTTGCTTTGCTACCTGTGAAAGCAATATGGCAGTTTACCACCTACTGTACAGATTACCAGTTGCAGCTAAAAAGGTGTCATGCTTTGATCAATTTTTCCCCTATTCACTCCAGCAGCACAGAATTATTATTATTATTATTATTTTTTTTTTTTTTTTTTATGCGAGGAAGAAGGAACCAAAGGCCATGAGCCTGCAGTAACAGTTCCCTCCGAGAGAAAAACAAAATACAATAGAGAGCCAAATTCAAGATCCGATCATTTTGAGATGCCTGGACACACTGCGTTTGAAAGACTGGAGATCATAGGCAGCAGGAAATACAGACAGAGGGAGACAGTTCCAGAGCTGACCTGTTGCATAAATGAAAGACTGGGAGTAACGGTTAACTCTTGCATTAGAGAGTTGGACAGAAAAGGGATGAGAGTTTGCTGGCTTTTTAATGTTTGTTTGTTTTTCCTTTTTTTTTTAATGAAGTCCAGAATAAGAAGAACTGACCTGTAAAATTTGCATTGCATTGGTATCTATAGAGCTGTTTGGCCATTATCTCCCCAAATTACAGTAAGTGTTATGTGGAAAGTTTGTGATGTTTCTGAATTCAGCCATAAGTTATAATGAGGACTGATTGTTTGGGAAATGTGATGGACTTTTTCTGTATATATTTTTTAACCCCTTAACAACTGCCCTCATTGATCTATGCTTTAAATTCAGTAGCATTAATGTTTTGAGTTGTTAAGGGGTCATCATGTAATATGTGCTCACCCATATATTTCAGTGCTGGAAGGGACGTACAAGGTGAGAGTCTCTTGCTTTTGTTGTGTTTAAGATTAAGCTGTTGATTCTGCGGAAGCCCTTTTTAATCTATACTTGCTGCCTTTACATGATTTTATTCAGCTTGAGAGAGAGTATTTAAAATGAAGGGGTTAGATGCATTCATAACAATACTGGTAGTATTTCATGCAACCCCAGACTCATCTGAATGTGGACCCAGTGGACTGCAGGCTGAAGTTTCCTTTTTCCTGCAATCCACCAACCTTCTTTCAGGGAGGGATTCGAGGGACATTTGTATAACCAGTCTGTGCAGTTACCCAGCCATATCAGTGCCACCCCATGAAGGCTTCCCTCATTAACAGTATAGCAGTAATAAAACCCATCAATAAACAGTGCCTCTCCTCTGCTGAATAAAATTGTTTCTTAGCTGCAAGAGTTAATGGAAAAGGACTTCACCTGAATTTAAGCACTTTAGGCTGCCTTCCACAGCTGATTTGCATACATACATACACATACATACATACATACATACATACATATACATACATTACATACATACATACATACATACATTACATACATACATACATACATACATTACATACATACATACATACATACATTACATACATACATACATACATACATTACATACATACATACATACATACATACATACATTACATACATTACATACATACATACATACATTACATACATACATACATACATACTTCAGTTCATTTATGCATGTGTTAGGTGCATAATGCTGTATGGTAGTGAGACCTGGGCAGTAAGGAAGGAGGATATCTGCAGGCTCTAACATACAGAAGTGACAGTAATTAGGTGAATGTACAGTGCATCGTTTAATGTGAGGCCTGGGGGGGTAGGTTTATGATGGATGAGTTAAGAGGAAGGATGGGGCTGGAGTGTATTGGTGTTGTGATGAGGAGGGGTAAATTGAGATGGTTTGGGCATGTGGAGAGGATCGGGGATGACAATTTTGTGCAGAAGGTGAGAAGTGTTAACGTTGGGGGTAGGGTTGCAAGAGGCAGATTGAAAAAGACCTGGGACAAGGTCATAGAGTGTGACCTCAGGAATAAGGGACTCAATAGGGATGCTGCCAGAGATCAAGTAGCATGGAGAGCCACCTTTAGGTGACCAAGGCCGACACATGCAAGTGTGTTGGAGCCTTTATAAACGAAATGAAATGATACATGCATACATACATGCATATATACTTTACATGCATACATATATACATACATACATACATACATATATATACCACTGTACTGTCTTATGCCAAATAGAATTATTTAGAATGGGTGCTCAATCAGTCATGTTGGATCCGTTGGAAGAATATGTTCAGGTCCCTCCAAGTGAAAAATGCTGCATCATATATTGGTTTGGAGTCACCAGCACTTGAATATTAATATGTACTGTTGTTGTTGTTGTTGTTGTTGTGGCCCCAGGCTCATTTGAACATGAACTCAGTGGACTGCAGGCTGGAGTTTACCCCTTCCTGCAGTTCATCATCCCTCTTTAAGGGGTCTGGAAGGGAACTGAGGGACATTCATACAAGTGGGCATCAGAACTGCCGGATTTTATTCATGTCACCATAAGAAGTGCCTCCCTATCACCTGTACAATGGAATTTCTTGTACCAGTATAATTATAGGTAAAGTTGATGGCAGCAGTGCAGTCTGCCAAGGCTGTTTTAATAAGAAATTCACACCAAGTTTGAATATGAACCTCCCACCAAGTCTGTTTATATAGGAAGTTGCCACCAAGTCTGTTTATATAGGAAGTTGCCACCAAGTCTGTTTATATAGGAAGTTGCCACCAAGTCTGTTTATATAGGAAGTTGCCACCAAGTCTGTTTATATAGGAAGTTGCCACCAAGTCTGTTTATATAGGAAGTTCCCACCAAGTCTGTTTATATAGGAAGTTGCCACCAAGTCTGTTTATATAGGAAGTTCCCACCAAGTCTGTCTGAATACAAAGTTCCCACCAAGTCTGTCTGAATACAAAGTTCCCACCAAGTCTGTCTGAATACAAAGTTCCCACCAAGTCTGTCTGAATACAAAGTTCCCACCAAGTCTGTCTGAATACAAAGTTCCCATCAAGTCTGTTTATATAGGAAGTTCCCATCAAGTCTGTTTATATAGGAAGTTCCCACCAAGTCTGTCTGAATACAAAGTTCCCACCAAGTCTGTCTGAATACAAAGTTCCCACCAAGTCTGTTTATATAGGAAGTTCCCACCAAGTCTGTCTGAATACAAAGTTCCCATCAAGACTGTTTGAGTAGGAAGCTCCCACCAAGTCTGTTATATAGGAAGTTGGTCCATTTGGCTATAAAGGTTGAGCACCCATGTTTTGGCAGCATTGTTAGGTTGCTTCCAGTTTTTCTTCAGTAATATAGTACGATACATAAATTTTTTGATAATCTGATTTACACAGTCATATTTGCCCAGTTTTTGTCAATAGAATGGGATAGGCATTTACCTCTTCAGCCTGAGGATGTCATTTCTGTTTTATTCTTTTCACCGTCCAATCATCGTCCAATCCATTACTAGTGTAGGGGGCCGAGGTGAGGCCATTTGTGTATCATCCAGCCCTTTATTGTCCCTTCAGGAGTGCAGGAGGCTGAGACTAGGCCATCCATCCATCATACCATGAAGATTGTAGGAGTCTGAAGCTAGACTATTGAATCAGGACATCAGTTTTTGCCACCACCCATCTATCATTCAGCTCCTGAGTGCCTCACCAGGAGTGAAGGGAGACCCTAAGCTAGGCCATCCATCCATCATTCAACTCTTTACTTCCCCATCATGAGTTTAAGGGCCCTGAGTTAGGCGATCCATGCGTCATTCAACCTGCTGCCGCCCCATCATGTGTGTCCCCAGGGGTTAGGCAGTCCATCCACCATTTAACCCTTTACTACCTCACCTGGTTAGTGCAGGGTCCCTAGATGGGGCTTCTTAGTCAGGACATCAGTATTGTTTTATTTTTGCTACCACCCATCTATTATCCAGCCCTTTACAGAAGAGCAGGTGCCCAATGCTAGGCTGTGAAATGTGGACTGTAGCAGGGGAAGTATAGGCTATGGAGATGAGTGTTGTAGGTAGGGCAGTAAGATGCAGGTTCAGAGGTGAGGAAGGAAACAACGGGTGGTGTGGGTGGAGAGGAGTGTTTGGTGTGGAGTGGGGTGGTGACTGTAGCTCTCTGATCTTAACTTAGCCCAGGTTTTAGTCCTTTCTTGGCTTAGTTTGGCTGGTTCATTGGCAGAATCAGATAATGTTGTGGTTCTGGCTTCTTTTTGTAACACATTTTGGTTACTAGCAGCATATTCTAGTGTTAATAAAGTGTTTTAACTAAGTATTCAAGGTGGATTAATGGCAGTTTTAGGCCAAGTTAGCTAAGCTGGTAAGGTTCAAGTCATGAGGTATGAAGAACTGCCCATCCCAAGTTGCTGTTTTCAGAGCATAGGGGCATAAGACTAAGTTGCAATGGTCCAGAACATTTTAGGGTAGGAGACTGAGTGGAGAGGTGTATGAGAGTGGGAGGTGTGAGCTGGGGGGAGGACAGAGAAATGACAGGGGACAGGGCAACATGGAGGCAATTTCTTTGTGGCCACCCCTTTTGGTATTAAGGTGTCTGGCTATAGGTAGATAGATAGAGACTGACGTATGCCCCTGGTAGCATTGTATGTGATATAATAATCTTCAGTCATCTATACAATTTGAACCATATGTAAGCCACAGTTCATTCTGGCCCATGAGCTCTAGTAGACCAACAGGCATCTTCCCCATGTCATTCTACCAACAGTTTCAACATCATACCATCCTCATACACTCATCCCCCAAGTCTCTGAGTCATTACCAGTTATATCATAGGACTGTAGGTCATATTCTGAGTGGCTTTGTGGATGTCTTAACACTTCATCCCTAGCAGTTTGTCCAGCATATTATACCTCAGTATCATCTTATATGTTATTGAAACAAAGTACATTGATATTAAGATGACATAAATAGCATACAGGAGAATGTTAAGGTATATTAGGGATAATAAATAGCTAAGGAACAGGTGTTATAAAGTCTCCTCTGTCACCTAGAACATTGTATTGCATCTTTCCATTCCTCATACTTGTGATATTGGGTTAGGATTAGAGTACGAGCTTTATAATTATATTGATATTAGTTGCTTACTTCACCCCAGATAAAGTCTTACTCTTGGTACCACAGGTTGATTTGATTCAGCTTAAGGGAGACTTCTGATAATGAGAGGATTACTGAGGGCTGTAGCTTATCTGTAGTCACTGTGTTTTCACCAAAGACCCCTAAGCCCTTTCTGTCAGGTTGATGGCCAGGTGTAGTCAAGAGTGGAGTGTAAATTTGACTAGTGACCAAGAAGACAGTTGTACCCCATAACTCACTGTCATGCAACCACAACTCTAAGATTGTAGGAGTGGCATAATTCTTAAACTAAGTCTGTGGCTAGCAGGAATAAAAAAATGACACAACATAGGCTGAAGGGGTAACTTTACACTGTTTCAACATTTGTACTATCAGTTTCTCTTTTCTTTTCAGATGGCTGCAGACTTCATCCTCTCCATCAGTCCTTCCCAATCCTTCCTTTCCCATCCTTCATCCTTACCTTCTTCCTTCCCTCCATCTCTCCTTCCTCTTTCCAACTGGGGGCCAACCTAACATCCCAGCAGTGGCTGCCCAGGAGTCACCAACCTTCCCTCTACCCTCTTCCTTTCTCTCCTTCTGTGTGTGTGTGTGTGTGTGTGTGTGTGTGTGTGTGTGTGTGTGTGTGTGTGGTTGTGGCTTGTATTCTCATTGGCTTAAGGCCTCACTACCACCTCTTCCCTTATGGTTTATTTTGCATATTACACTGTTGTCAATATGTATAAATAATCTGGCAAGGGTGAGGTGGTAGGGAGTGTCCTTAACCAGTGGGAATATGAGCCATGATGTGCAGGGGTGGTGGGGGAAGGGGAAGGGCTGGGAGGAGGGGAGGGAAGGGTGGGCAGGGGTTTAGATAGGGCCAGATTACCCAATCCCTAACGGGATTATACGGGGTTGGCCTTGCCGGCGGGGCAATCTGTTTCCCCATCTCGGCCCCAACCCATTGCTTCTCTCTCCTCCTCCCAGCTTTACCGCCTTTCCCTTCCCCCGCCTGGCCAGCTCCAGTGGGTTTACCCCCCCCCGGCCCAACACTTCCACCAGGGTGTCTGACCCAGTCACTCACCCCAGCCAAGATGGTGGTGGTGGTGGTGGGAGTGTGAGTGTTCTAGATGTATGTGTGTGTGGCAACTGAGCCACACACACATACATCCAAACATACACTCACCCTCCCACCACCACCACCACCACTATCTGTGCTGTGGTGGAGCCCAGTGAGTGGAGGGTGTGGTGGCTGGCAGTAGCAGCAGCTACTGCCAGCCACCACACCCTCCACTCACTGGGCTCCACCCTGCTGGCTGGGGTGAGTGACTGGGTCAGACACCCTGGTGGAGGTGCAGCTGGAGCTGGCCAGGCTACCCCACCCCTGCACATCAGTGTGAATGAGTTCCTTCAACTAATACGTTTTCTCTTATATTTCAGGGGTAACTATTATATTTCTTTTTCAGGGGTAACTATTTTATTTCAGATTCTACACACACAGGACTTCAAACCAGGTAATTGTTTGTTTATATTTATTATGCTTGTATGTCCCTTCACTCACAAGGGTGAGCACATTGTACATGTATATATAAACTTGTTTATAATAAATGTATACTGTTGTACTTAGGACTTTTACTTCCCTAGTAGTTACACCTATGATGACAGTATGGGAGAGAGAGAGAGAGAGAGAGAGAGGGAAGAAACATATGACAGAACATAAAGAGGAAGAGAAAGAGACAGAGGAACACATGATAGAAAATACAGAGGAAGAAAGAGAGAGAAGAGAGAAGCATATAACAGAATATATAGAGGAAGAGAGAGAAAGAGGAGAAAGAAACATGTGATGGATTATACTGTACAGAGGAAGAGAAAGTGAAGGGATCGAAACATACGACAGAATATACAGAAGAGAAACATCTGACAATATATACAGAGGAAGAGAGAGAGGAGATAGAAGCATACAACAGAATATACAAAAGAGAAACATCTGACAATATATACAGAGGAAGAGAGAGAGGAGATAGAAGCATACAACAGAATATACAGAGAAAGAGAGAGAGGAGAGACAGAAACATACAACAGAATATACTGTACAGGAGAAAACAGACATATGACAGAATGTACAGAGGAAGATAGGGAGATGAGATAGAAACATGTGACAGAATACAGTGGAACAGAGAGTGATGATACAGAAACATATGACAATATAACAATATACAGAGGAAGAGAAACATATGAATCAACACACACAGGAATGGAGAAATATGTATACACAGGAAGGGAGAAACATATTTATACAGAGGGAGAGAGAAATAAAATGACAAAGTGAATGAAACAAGACCTGAAAGGATCAAAGATTAAGACACCATATAGTGGAATCATAAGACAGATGACGAGGCCACTTCCTGGTAAAACAACAACCTCTGGCAATTACATACCTTAAAAACTTAAGGTCCTGCCATACTTAGAATAATACCATATTATCCAACGGCAGGACTTTAACATATCAGCTTCACATTTCACACTGTTAGAACACAGAATGACACAGAAACTAAAGATACACGATGCAAATTCTTTAATGGAACTTTTCTAATACGAGTACAAAAACATAAACCGCAAAGGAAACAGCACTCAATGGTCGTACCCTCTAAGAACTTTGAGAATGAAGAAATTCCAACTGAGACTTAAAAATGGTAAGGTTGAAAGGCTGACTCCAATCCACATTTGAATATACTCAAAACCCTACATTCTATCCATTCTAACTAGGCTTAAAACAGGCATCTCTCCATCTTTAATGCCAAGCTGTTACTTGAGATTAAAATTAGCATATAAAACTACTCACAACGTTTCATGGGAGGGATGCAGAACTACAGCACTGTCTTATTCTGCCAATGAGGTCAGACATCTCTCCCAAGTTGATGTGAACCTAGTATTATGATACACAGATGAAGTATCATATAATAATCACTGATGAACTGTTTCAGTCATTCTGTAAAGACTCTAATGGTAAAAATATGAGCTCAATGTGTACAATATAAAGCTCTTATATTCTAAGATACACCTACTAACACACAAATTTAATCCCTTCACTACCGACATTAAATTTTATTCCTGCTGCCTCCAATGATTTAACTTCTCTCTCCTACTGTATTAGTTAATAAAGAGTATTTGTAGCCTCTCAAGTCTCTCTCCATTACTGAATTATATTGAAGGTAGAATACTTAATGATGGCTATATGTAAACCCTCCACTTCAGTCACTCCAAGCAACTTTACTCAGTTCTTCTACTTAACAGTTTCATGAATGCTGTGCGACCCTTCAAGTTCAAAAACTCTCCCATGCTAAATAACACTGTCTGAAAGTAGTGTGAATAAAATGGTAAGTTTGCCACTGGAGTCAAGTGGTTAAAACTGCAGTACAAGCTAATACTGTACTATCTTTGGGTCTTTGTGCTGACACCTTATATCTGATATTTTATTCATACTACTTCCATGCATTTCTTATTCAGCCTGAGAGAGAGTACATGAACCCAAGGCCCTGTCAACTCCTATTACTTGAGTACTCTTCCTATTTAAAACTCCCTACGAAGTACTTGCTCTAGTCTGACATATCGCTCCCTTCAAGATGGCCAGGCATTTGAGTAGTAACCATAGACACTCATTCCTACCTCCAACTCAATGCTCAATGGATTTCAGACAACAAACTTAGTATGAAGAGCTGTGGGAAAGGCCCAATTCCCTCAGATTAAAATAAACTGGCTATAGTAACTGAGGAGACTTACTCCCACTCCAGAACTGAGGCTCACTAGACTTACACAACCAGGATTTGCCATGTGGCCCATTCCACAGGTCATTACAGTACTCTGCTAAAGTCAACCTTTTTATGTTCTCTGATTATAACTGGGGTTTCTGGAGTATTGAATGGTCTTTGAACGTGTGTGTGTGGCCCACATTGAGCATGCTGTTGATAAAGTTTCTGTATACTACCTCACCTCAACATAAGTGGGAATTGGGATTTAGATGACGGTTGCATGAGAAGTGGACTTCTTGGGTGGTTAGGTTGCTAGTTCTACAGAGGACTGATGGCTGGAATGGTGTGTGAATGTGTGTGGTCCATTTCACTGAACATGCCACTGATAGGTCTTACTTTTTATATTTACTTTTAATTACCCAGTCTCTCAAACTTACCTCAGCCTTTATATGTGGGAATTAGGGTCAGAATGATGCTGACGACAAATGCCTTCAAGCAATGCCACTGATATAAACAGCAAGTGGACCTGCCTGGTTAGAAAAACGTCTCTCAACTTTCTCACTGTCCCCAAGGGGTGACTGGTGACTGCAAGATGAGGGCACCTTCAGCCTGCAGTCTACCATGTTCATGTTCAGTTGAATCTGGGACTTCAACTAATACCACCAGGGTCAGGATGATAGTATTAACAGTTCTTTGCACATTTTCTTCATTTCATAAAAATTCCATGCACACACTTTATTGAACTTTCAGTCACCATGCACACAGAGCAGTAGAAAGTTACATAAAGGCTAACACCTCATGAGATGTTTAGATTTTAACCCTTAACCCCTTCACCCTTGAAGCCAGAAGCCCAAACCACACACAAGCTTTGAGGTAAACCAGACTGAGCTTTAAGTATAGAGATAACTAAAAACTGATTATTTTATGTACTTTAAATACTGGAGGTTTTACGCTGGGTTGCAGTGGCAATTTTGGGGTGCCAGAACTCCAGAAAAAATTATGGCCTATATCATATTTACTCAACCATTATCAGATTATGCTCTGGCCCCAAAACTGATTAGAAAGTGAGAGTCACAAGGTACAATGACTGCCTCAAGGAAAATCAATTAATAATTATTGAAGGGCTTTGGTGGAAATTCTCTTGTGACCTCAAGGAATGAGTTACCAAGTTTATGACTAACTAATTTATTTAACCCTTTCAGTATGACAGCGCCCTCGCACTGCTTGGGTTAATCCACAGCCGATGGATAGTGAATTCACTTTTTTCTTTTTTTAATGCAAGGCAAATGGTACCAAAGGCTAGAAGCCCAGAAAATTATTCCCTCCAAGAACCTACTTAACTTAAGCAGCTCAACATAACCTCAGTTTAAGCTATTGTAATTTAACCCTCAAGGGGTACAAGGGGTTAAGGGTTAAAATCTTACAAGGGATTCACAAACACTTATGATCTATTTCTTCTCGTAACTGAGAAACACAGGATATATTCTGCTCTCTCCTCTTCTTATCCGGCCTGAAAAAAAGAAATCACAGCTACGGCAAGAAATTGATCATAAATCTGCTGTGAATCAACACACTACGCAATACTATAGAACTTATTTATATTACTCAGTCAGTCAGTCCTCTTATAGGTCAAAATTTTCCCATACGAGACAGGGATGTACAAAAATACAATATTGCAACTTATTAAAAAATACAAGAGACGCCCTCCAAAATATCAGAACTTTATAAATCAGGGATGCATTGTAAATTATTAACACTTTTCTTGTATCAGACATAAGTCTTTAATCAGATGGGGGTGATCCATAACATGACTGCCTTTTCAATACATCTGAGACTGCACACTGGGGGAAACTGGGAAATCAGCTTTTTATAAATGACCACTGTCCCCTTAATGTTTGGACTGTGCAGAAATAAGCAGACTAGCCTTGGGCCCCTATGTTCCAAAAGAGGCACTAAAGGACTGCATGATTTTTTTTTTTTTTTAATATCATTCAGAATCTTCTCCCACTCGTCAGTCATAAAACATAGCATGTCTCACCATTGTTTTATTTTTCTTATTATTATTATTATTACTATTATTATTATTATTATTATTTGTAACTGTAGTGATAATAATTTCCCCACACACATCCCAGACCTATAAAGAGGACTTACAGCCATATAATTAAAACCGAGTGTGCCAGGTTAGGGACAAGGACCT
>NW_027644699.1:195000-247367 GCF_032717465.1 Coenobita brevimanus | reverse complement strand
CAAGAGAAACTGGCCACCAGAGTGGATTGTGCAGTGTTAAATATGAGCCAGCCTGTATATGGCAGGTCGCAGTGTTAAATATGAGCCAGCCTGTATATGGCAGGTAAAATGTTAACAATTCCTTTACATCATCTGTCTGACTTTGTATCAACTGTAGATTACTTCCTGGCAATTTTATTCTGAGCCAAATTCTTAGCAGTTGTACAGCCATGGTATAATTTAGTTCCATTACTATGTTTTGGTTGTGTCCTCATGATTTTATTCAACAGAGAAGCTGTATGGAGTCAAAGTGTTAACAATACTATTAATTCTTCTATGGCTGTGGTTTAACTTGGGTAGTTCTTTCTATTTAACATCCAACGACTCTTAACTACAGGGACAAATTTAATCTTAATATTCAATATGATTTAACCCAGGTATTTTTTGCACTGCTTAACTCCTGACCTTATTGGTTTAGTTTAATCTTTTGTTGTATATGGCTGACCTTTGATATTTTGTCAAGTTAACTCCTGAGGACTTTTATTGAAGGAAAAATGTTATGTTGCTCTTTAAGGAGGAATGTTATGAAGCTGTACATTTTCCTATACCAATCTAATCTTATATACCTATCTCCTATACCAATCTTATCTCCTATACCAATCTTATCTTCAGGAAATATGTTATGTTGCTCTTTAAGGAGGAATGTTATGAAGCTCTACATTTTCCTATACCAATCTTACTCTCCTGATATTACTGAAGGAGAAAAGGTAAATGTGAACCTTGAGGGCAGAACCAATACGCAGTGAAGGATTAAGGGAAGAATAATGATCTGGATGTGGCTTTCCCCCAGGTTAATCATTTTATACCCCCCATACAGTGCAATTCCCAAAATCCGAAATAGTTAGGATAAAGAGGTGCTCTGGAATTCCCTATCTTTGCCATCAGTTATAAGTCTGGACACCCACACCTGCTTGTACTCCTTTGAAAAATAATTGTACCCAGTCTTTAATTTAGTCCATAATCACGGTTTTGATGGACAGGTGGGAAAATTCAACAACAAACACTTGTTTTTCCCTTCTCTCTCTCTCTCTCTTTCTCTCTCTCTCTCTCTCTCTCACTCAATCACTCTCTCTTTCTCTCTCTCTCTCATCCATGGGAATAAACCCACAGAGCAAAAAATTACTGAATCACGTACTGTACACGGTTCATGAAACTCCAGTCTGATCCTCCTTACATGACTTAACAGTGACCCTGGGAAACTAGACCAAGACATTTTCTGGCGGCAAATATGTTGTCATGAAACTTTTTGGCACAATGACTCTTCCTAGAACCTTTTGGAAAACTGGTATTTTTTGGATATGTTTGAATTTCGGATTTTGGGAATTGCTTTCTGTTCTGCTCTCTCTCTCTCTCTCTCTCTCTCTCTCTCTCTCTCACAAACACAAATTATTTCATCATTGTAACCCTAATTCCCACACAGAAGACTGGATAAGACAGGACCCAGGGCCAAAAAAAATGAGAACTGTCATAACAATAACAATACAAAAGAAATCATCATCATCATCATTCAAATTTCCACCTAAGGGATGCAGGAAATATGCACCAAACACAAGAAATCATTACACACAAAACTGAGCAAACGTTCAACAACATTACATATATGATTTTGAAGGTCTTGGCTACACACGCACACGTCAGCCATTCTACACTTGTTGACTCGTTAGTGTGTTTAGCCTGACAATGATCCCTAACCCCTTTCAGCTTAGTTCATGGCCTAATCAACTGTATTGCATTTATTATTATAACCTGGCAATGATCCCTAACCCCTTTCAGCTTAGTTCATGGCCTAATCAACTGTATTGCATTTATTATAACCTGACAATGATCCCTAACCCCTTTCAGCTTAGTTCATGGCCTAATCAACTGTATTGCATTTATTATAACCTGACAAAGATCCCTAACCCCTTTCAGCTTAGTTCATGGCCTAATCAACTGTATTGCATTTATTATAACCTGGCAATGATCCCTAACCTCTTCAAGCTGGCATAACTATAGTGTGTTTACTTTAACCTGACAAATATCCCTAACTCCTTTCAGATTAGCTGATTCCTAAGCGTAGTCTCACCCCTGACTATGACTACTGTTTAAATGTGGCTGAGTTCCCCGCCTGAGAGTGCTGTGCAAGGCTAACACATTCAACCCACCCCAGTGAATAGACTTTAGTTATGTACAAGAGATGTGTATGTGTAGCAGTCTGACCCTGGACTCTGACTGCTGTGTAAATGTGGCTGAGTTCCCCGCCTGAGAGTGTTGTGCAAGACCAGGTACCAGGATACTGCCCCCACACCACTGCCATGGTAGTGCCTCCCAGGGACAATGGTTGCCACCCATCTACCACCTAACCAACCACCAACAGCAGGACCAGTGAAATGGGTCACACATTCCAGCATCACCAATCCTAACTCTTGCAAAACACAACTTCAAACCTAACTTAACACCATATATAAACTAACTTAACAACATATATAAACTAACTTAACATGTAACTAACTTCTATCTATCTACTGCCAGACATCTTAATCCCGTAAGCGGTGGCTACAAACAAATCACCTCCATGTTGCTTGGACCCCTGCCATTTCACTGCCCTGCTCCCAGCTCACACCCCCCTCTCTCATATACCTCTCCACTCCATCCCTCCATCAACATAACAACATATATAAACTAACTTAAGAACACATATTAAGAACATACCTTACAATGCAAAACAATAACTGCAGCTTAACTTAGCATACTGTATATAAACCACCAACAATATGCTCAGTGACAAAGCCATACAATTATTCAAAGCCTCACAAACCCTACCTCCATCCTACAAACATCGCCTACCTGCAAACACCAATACCCTACGTGTGGTGACGCTGTGGAAAAAACACACTAAATATCTCACTACTGGGGTGTGTTTAGCAGTGTTTTTTCCTGAGCTGAATAAAGAAGAGTTTTGCATCAGTAATAATATAGATAAACATGAATTAATACAGCCTTCAGTAACCCTCCTCACTACTACAATATTACCCTTTGCTCAATATAATAGTGTGGCTGAAGCAGGAATCTATCTATATCTATCTATCTATTTATCTATCTATCTATCTATCTATCTACCTACCTACCTATCTATCTATCTATCTATTTACTGTATTTTTCTATCTATCTATCTATCTAATGTATCAAGTACCAGGGTTATACTGTATCCAGCTTGTGGACTTCCTAACACCTCTTCCTCAGTAACTTATTCTGCACCTTACACCTTAACATCCTCTTGCATGTTACTGATCAATACTATGTTAATAAAAGCATATAAATAACATACATGAGAATATTATGATGTACGAGTAACAGGGAAAGTAAATCACCAAAGAAAAGGTGTTAAGAAGCCTCCTGTACCACCTACAACTGCACCCACATCAACTGCTGTACAATCACATAGAAAGAAGTCTCATTCTACTAGATGCTTCAGGTATGATGTAGTGGATGAAGATGCATATACAGATCCCTAACACCACTCCTCTTACTGATTTATTTTTGAATATGGCTGGCTAATATAGTTTTCTACAATATTGTATACAGACTATGGTGATGTGAGAATGATTTAAGCAACACAAATGAGGATGGCAAGGTGTAAAGAGCAAAATAAAATCACTATGGGAAAGGTGTTGGGGTGCTTCCCCTCAACTGACGAGACTAATGGGCCAATGAATCCAGCCATAAAACACACACAAGAATTTTCCTTTGCTGGACTTACAGATGCTTGAATGTGACACAATGGACAAAGGTGCACATATTATCACCCACACATCAATGATAATAATGCCACCCTAACTCCACTACATCACAGTAAACATCTATGAATCCAGCCATGACACACAAGCAGGGCAGACCAATTCAGAGACAAAACAGAGGAATTCCAAGTGATATTATGGACAAAGGTTCACAATATCACCCACATATGAATGATAATATGCATCTAACTCTACTATGTCACATTAAACATCTATGAATCCAGCCACGACACACAGGCAAAAGAACTCCATGAAACAGAGACAAGAGAATTATATACCCACTGCTCTCAGATACACTTGAAATGTGAGGTAAAAGACAAAGGTTCATATCATAACCCACATATCAATGATAATATACACCTAAATCCACTATATCACATTAAATATCTCTGAATCCAGCCATGACACACAGACAAAACAGCTCCGTGAAACAAGAGACAAAAGAGTTACTGCCTGATGCTCTCATAGATGCTTGAATGTGAGGTAAAGGACAAAGGTTTACATTATCACCCACACATCAATGATAATATGCACCTAACTCCACTACATCACATTAAATATCTCTGAATCCAGCCATGACACACAGACAAAACAGCTCTGTGATGCAGAGACAAGAGAGTTACTGCCTGATGCTCTCATAAATGCTTGAATGTGAGGTAAAGGACAAAGGTACATCTTATCACCCACAAATGAAGGATATTATGCACCTCACTCTGCTATGCCACATTATATAACTTTGAATCCAGCCCTGACATTAAGACTGGAGAGGTGAATGCACTTTAGTATGGACTGCACATGACAGGAAATATTATAATAAAGTATATTTCTCGCCCAGCACTTATAAAGCCTTCCACATCTACACCCACACTACCCAAAGCAATATTCCTCACTGCTATGACTTAACTGGCTGTCTAATATAGGCCAACTCTTTGCTTATTATTTACACACACATATATTCATCACCACCATACACTAACAGCATAAATCTGCTACCTCACTCTTGTGGACATTAATACTGATACACATCATTATGACTTACCAAACCCTGTAATGTGTTCTTTCCAGCATCACAAATATCATCATCATCATCATCACCTACCCTACACTATCAGCATAAATCATCTAGTGTATGCTCAGCAAAAAGTACTGTATCATGCATAAAGGATCAATCAGGATTCTCAGCAAGAAATACTATAGTAATCAATTATTAAAATAACATTCAAGACATCCTATAAACATCAGAATGTGCATGTGTTTGTCAAGAATACTAGTAGTTGTTGAGTAACCGTGTGTGTGGCCAAGCAGACCCATCAACTGCAGGCAAGCAACTGCCCCTGCAGGACCATCCCATGTAGTGAACCAATGTTTCCCTACAGTGGCCAGTGAGGCCCAAGGGGAAGGGTGTGGAGGTTTGGTTCCTGGATGGACACTGCATTTACATCCCTTCACCCAGTTAACAGGGGCACCACAGCAGGCTCCACATCACCCCATTATTTGGTTATATGGTTACCACCCAGCATTATAAATGGTTTCCTGGGGTACAAGAAACCATTAGGCTTGTCACTTAGTGTAAAGCCACCTGAAGTAGAAGGAAAAGTAACAAGATCGATGGGAGAAACAGGAGAAAAAAAAAAATTATAAATGAGAAGGAAGAATCAGGCAGCACTACATCAAGTGAGTGGATGATGGTTGCCACCACCTACCACCACAGAGAGAAGTGATTATATATGTTTATGAACTGTTTCAACCCTAACCCTTCACTGCACATCCTGACTACTTAGTAATAAACAACAGCATACTACGTGTAAACTGCTCCTATGTTCATACACAGCTTTAAATGTAGTGACAACAGTTTTACAGGAGAGCAAATTATATACAGTGAGTGTCCTGTATTCCGAATCGCAGGGGACCGAGGGTATTTCAGACTACTGTACTGGTTTTGTCAGAATATTGGGAGGGCCCTTTGAAAACATTAGAAATATATACATGATCATTAAATAAACACTTAAAATGAAATGGATTATTGTTTTACTTACTGGAAATGCATAGAAGTGTAGGTGAATAATTGCAGGCAGGAACATCCAAGTCCAAAGGCAAGTTCAAGCCAGATAAAGCCTTAAATAATGCCCAGAGAAATTGGAAAAAGCCCAAAAAATTTCAAAACATTTCTCCTTGACAAATTCAGAGCATTGTGATTTTTGGATTATTGGTGGCCAGATTAGAGGACTTTCACTGTATATGGAATTACTCTGATGAAATTCTGTAGCCGGGGAGTAACTTATGCTGGTAATTCAAGAGCAGGAGAGATTACAGCCAGGGAACAGCAAACACCAGAACAAGATGAAGAAACTGATATACGTGGAAAAAATAAAACAAAAAAACTAAAACAAACGTAAGACAGGATAAAACCGTCTCATATTCTCCAACATCTTACTGATTTTCTTGGCTAAGTATCCTGTCACAATCAAGGAATTTCTAAACACCTCCTCTTTGGCAACTTATTCTGCCTCTTGCACCTTAATGAGACTAAATATCAGGTATGAATCAGGTAATTTCCAAACACCTCCTCTTCAGCAACTTATTCTGCCACTTCCACCCAAATTTCCTCTTAGATGTTACTGATACAATGTTGATGTTAAAAGTCTATCTATCCATCTATAGCCAGATGCCTTAATCCTGTAAGGGGTGGCCACAAACAAAGCAACTCCATGTCATCCTGTCCACTGCCATTTCACTGCCCTCCCCCCAGCTCACACCCCCTCTCTCATATACCTCACCACTCCATCCCTCCATCTCATCCTCGGTCTCCCTCTGGGGATATAGAGGGGTGCCTTCATGTGGTGGCACTGATATGACAGGGTGGCTCCACTGACTGGTTGTACAAACATCCCTCAACTACTTCCCTATCCACTGTAAGGAGGATGGTGCACTGCGGGGGGACAACTTCAGCCTGCAGTCTACTGGGTTTACATTTTGGATGAACTTGGGGCTACTACTACTAAACAGATGGAACAATGAATAGATGTATACCCAGGCCAATACACATACAGTATACTCTTATTTAATCTATTTAAGTTATACATCAGAAATTCTTGTTACTTGGGAAATCTGTTTACCTATCCATCTATCTATCTGTATGTCTATCTATCTATCTATCTATCTATGCCTATCCACCTGTATCAATCCATATACGGTATTCTTAGTAACTGTTATATGTCCAAAATTCTTGTTACTTTGGCATCAATCTATGTCTATCTATCTATCTATGTCTGTCTATCCACCTGTATCTATCCATGTACAGTACTTTTATTAACTGTTATATGTTTGATATTCTTATTACTTTGGCATCTATCTATCTATTTATCTATCTGTACATCTACCTGTGAACCTACCTATATTTCCATGTCTATCTATCTACATATCTACCTGCTTATCTATTTTTTGTGTCAGTCTTTCTGTGCCTGCATCTATCCATCCATCTATCTATCTATCTATCCATCTATCTATCTACCTGTCTATTTTATATCTGTCAGTCTTTATGTTTGAATCTATCCATCTATCTATCTATCTATCTACCTGTCTATTTTATGTCTGTCAGTCCTTCTACAACTGCATCAATCCATCCATCTATCTATCTATCTATCCAACTCACACCACCTTCATTCATATACCTCTCCACTCCATCCCTCCATTTCCCCCTCTCATTCTCCCTCTCCACCTCACTCACACTCTCCTAGTCAGTCTCTCATTCTCCATCCTCTCCTCAGTCACTCATCCTACCAACACTTTCATCATCATCATCATCATCATCATCTGGACTTCTTTTTCCCACCTAAGATTCCAGAGAGAGAGAGAGAGAGAGAGAGCGAGGGAGAGAGAGGATAAACTAACCAAAATCCTTAATAAATGGGCCACACACTCATTTACTCCCTAATCAAGCCCCTGGAATCCTGATTTTAAATAGTATAAATATCCACACCTATGCCCTTCACACCATCTCTACCCCTGCTATAAAGTGTGGTGTGGTGTGGTGCGGTGCGGTGCGGTGTGGTGTGGTGTGGTGCGGTGCGGTGTGGTGGTGGCTGCCTCCATGTGGTAGGACTGATATAACTACCTGTACATATGTCCCTTAACTCCATCCCTATCCACAAAAGGGAGGATGGTGGCTACAGGAGATGACCAGTTTCAGTCTGCAGTCCACCAAGTTTACATCCAAATTAGGCCTATACAAACTTCAACAACAATAATAACGGAGTGCATACCTCCTTGGTGTACCCTAAGCCTGCAGTCCACTGGGTTTACATCTGGATAAAACTAGGGCCACAACCACATCATCATCATCATCATCCAGACCTCCTTTCCCACCCTAGGGCAGGGTAAGGAGTAGGAATGTCCAGACAGCCTAAATTTGTTCAGTCCAATGGGCCATGCTTCCACTCATTCATCATTCAAGCCCCCGGAATCCTGGCTCTATTGGATATGCCAAAAACATTCACCACGTTTTGTAGCTTCACATAAACGTATCCAACAGAGTCAACAACAACAATTACAATATAGTGTACGGTACATCACGGCACCATCCAATACAGGGAAGTAAATTGTTCATGTCTTTGAGAATACATTTTAAAATATAAGTGGCTGGCAAAGGGTGAGAGCAGGTAAATATATTGTTGCTAAAGTTCAGTATGGGATTATAACAAAGCAACATGCATGGATTGTGATACTACTATGTACAGTGCAGTGCTTCTAAGTGCAGTGCCATCAGTCTAACCCCAACTATACTTCATTCACTTTAACCTGGTACATATTTTCCTCTTATTCACTTTATTTATTTATTTATTTTTTCATCCCTTCACTCACTTTAACTTTGGAGAGATCTGTGTCCTTTTGCAGTTTATTTTCTGTAGGTAAATGGGATAATAAGGCAATACCATGGCCCTGCATACTTCCCACAGCACTTATTCATGACTAGCAGTATATGCTAGTGCTAACCTCACCTCATGGCTCAGCATTCAAGATGGACAGATAGCTATTTTATGCCTAGTTAAAGTGAACAGAGTATAGCAGTGTGTCTAAAGTATCTACATATATCTACAGTACTCACGTTACCTGTTTTCATGGTGCTGGACAGGGAAGCCTTCATGTGACTGCGCCAATACAAGTGTGCAACAGCTACACAACTGTCCCTGAACTACCTCTGTATTCCCCACAAGGAGGCTGGTGGACTGCAGGAGAGGGAAAAATTAAGCCTGCAGTCCACTGGGTTCAGGTTCAGATAAGACTGGCACCACAAAAACAACTCAACCTGTTCTCACCCTTTGCCAGTGTGTATAGTCTCCAGTTTCATAATTCATCAAAAATATCAAATAAAACCAAAATAAATTTATGATTCCCCAAATGAAATCCTTATATGGAGGTTGGCCATGGTAGAGCTAATTTTTCTTTCTATGGACTGGCAGCTTTAGAGACAGCCCCAAAACAGATAATTACTTCACAACAATTGATACAAATTGGTGGTGGGAAAAAAATCTGTGATGTATAATTAATTTTGTAACAATGTGAGAGTGTCAGCTTGGACTCTGACTCTACATATATGTTTCCTAAGAGTGATGACTATAGTTCATTCGCTCTAAACTGACAAAAATCTCTATCTCCTTTCAGCTCAATTGATGGCCTGTGTTATAAGACTGGAGGGTAAAGCTGACTAGTAACCAGGGAGACATATTCCCACCTCAAAATTAAAACAGACAAAAATCCCTAACCCCTTTCAGCTCAGTTCATGGCCAAGTGTAATCAGAGTAGAGGCTTGATTTGACTAGTAACCAAGGAGACTCATTCCTACCCCATATCAAAGACTCATCAAAATTCACACAACCTCACTACAATCTCACTACTGTACCTCCATTTTGCCCTGTCCTCTGCCAACACGCTGCCCCCCCTCCAACTCAAACCATTCTCATTTACATACACCTCCATCTCATCCTCAATTCCCATCCCCCTCAACTTATACCACCACCATTTTTATTACTTTTCCACCCCACCACACCTCATCCTCGGTCTCCCTCTATCCCTCCACCTCACTCCTTGTCAATCTCTCCTTCTCCATTCTCTCCATAAGGCCACACCATCTCAAAATACTCCTAACACTTCTCAACACATCCACAGCAACACAACACTCCTTCATTTCCTCATTTATCTGTCTATCTTTCCATATAACTCCACATGACACACATCCACATCCACACCAACACCACAACATTCCTTCACTTCCTCATTTATCTGTCTGTCTTTCCACATAACTCCACATCCACAGCAACACCACAACACACCTTCACTTCCTCATTTATCTGTCTGTCTTTCCACATAACTCCACATCCACAGCAACACCACAACACTCCTTCACTTTCTCATTTATCTGTCTGTCTTTCCACATAACTCCATATCCACACTAACACCACAACACTCCTTCACTTCCTTCACTCCACAACTCCACATCCACATCAACATCAGCACCACAACACTCTCTGCACTGTCTCATTTGTCTGTCTGTCTCTCCTCATAACTCCACATGCTTCCTCAACTAAACCTAACCTAATTCAGTCAAATATTTAAAACATCAGCCAAAAATAACCAAACTTAACCAAATCTAACCTAACACAATCTTGCAGAAGAAAATAATAATAACAATAATAATAATAATAATAGTAATAGTAATAATGATAACTAATAATAATAATAATAATAATAATAAAAATAATAATAAACATATTTTCTTTAACCACAGTGCTGACAGATAATAAAGATATAATAATGATAATAAAGAGTATACTGTAGTGTAATCAAGCCTTGGTTTTATGACACGAGGGAGGGATGGAGTGGAGGGGTATATGAGAGAAGGGGGATGGAGTGAGAGGTATATGAAAGGTATATGAGTGGTATATGAGGTATATGAGGTATATGAGAGATATATGAGGTATAAAAGAGAGGTATATGAGAGAAGGGGGATGGAGTGAGAGGTATATGAGAGGTATATGAGGTATATGAGAGGTATATGAGTGGTATATGAGGTATATGAGAGATACATGAGAGGTAATCTAGTCCTGGTTTTATGACACGATGGAGGGATGGAGTGAGAGGTATTATTATGAGAGAAGGTATATGAGGTATATGAGATGTATATGAGTGGTACATACGAGGTATATGAGAGGTATATGAGAGAAGGGGGATGGAGTGAGAGGTATATGAGAGAGGGGGTGTGAGCTGGGGGAAGGGCAGCATATTGGCAGGGAACAGGGTGACATGGAGGTAATTTGTTTGTGGCCACCCCTTAAGGGATTAGGGCACCTGGCTATAGGTAGATAAATATATTACATCATCTTATGGCAAATAAAATAGGGTAACTGACTTTAATACTGGATTCCTATATTTCATTCACTTTAGTTAGGTGGAAAATATTATCTTTTGCAGCTTATTTTTCACAGCTCAATGGCAGAATAACGACATTAAACATCCCCTCCACTGCACTTCTTTGTGACTAGAAACATTTGTTTTTTTCCTTGTTACAGCTCAACATTCAAGTTGGAGATGCCAATTTTTTCCTATTTTTTGAAAGGAACAATTTTTCTTTTTTCTTTTTTTTTGTGGATATCTAGCCTTTGGTTCCTTTTCTTTGCATTAAAAAAAAAAAAGTGTAGTGCCAATCATACACACCACATGGCACAGACTCCACAGAGGGATAGACTGATAAATATTAGACATGACAACAGCAGATGAGGAAATGACAAAGTAAAATAAAAAAACAACACAAGGGCAAGACACAACACAGCCAAGAAAATCAATAAGAGAAAGGAAATGATGAGAGAGAGACAGACAGACAGACAGACAGAGACAGACAGAGAGAGAGAGAGAGAGAGAATTAAAATTCATGTAAAAGACCACTAAGATAAAAACATCAAACTGTGTACATCAAAGGTCTGGGATTCATGTAAATTATCAGATACAGTATAAGAGGGGGACACCTATGGCAAGATAAAGTGTTAAATGGTGCAGGGAATCACTGGATCCATTATGCATGATACTGGTTTGGTCAAGTGTTCAGAGAGACATAAAAAACTTAATTCACTCACTTCAGTAAATTAAGTACCAATGCAGAGAGAAATGACTTGCAATATCCAGTGTTTGAAATCTCCAACACTCATGAAACTTCTCAAAATACTGTGTACATTTCCTAATTGTATAAACCATCTTGCCGTGCATTAATGAGCAAAAATACTGGAATGTCAGATAAACACCTTCAATACACACAGATACAGATGCTATTTTGGACAGTCCCATCTTAAAATGTCAGGACCAACTTGCCTAGCCCCAGGCTCCTATGCTCCTCATGGGGCATCATAGGATTGGATGATGGATGGATGGATGAATATTTAATTACTTTTTGGTTGAACAATTGTGAAACTCTTATGCAATATTCTGAAATGTCTGTTGAATTCTGATGATCACAATACTGTATTTCGAAAGTCACTGCTCACAGTCACATTATTTATCATACTCGACTGGGTCAACACTAGTGTCCACAATACTACAGTCATAAGTATAAGTACGCTGACGACTCTGTGCCAGCATTGTCCTGTATTCCATATTTCCATTCCTCCCCTAACACCTTTCCCTAAGTGATATATTTTGCTTCTTACACTCAACTGCTCCTTTCTGTTACCTAAATCCTTCCAATAATGCCATACTCTGCATAAATAACATATAAAAGGATATTAACCAGCCATATCCACAAAGAAATCACTAACAAAGAGGAGTTATGGAGACTCCTTAAGTGATTTATTTTTCAATATGACTGGTTAATATCCTCCAGTACATCATTTGGCCATGTGGTGAGGATGGAGAGTGAGAGACTAATAAGGACAGTGTATGTGAGTGAGGTGAAGGGGGGGAGAGGGAGGGGGAGGCTGAGAATGAGACAGAGGGATGGGGTGGAGAGGTATGTGAGATGGGGGGGGTGAGCTGGGGGAAGGACAGTGAAATGGCGAGGGACAGGGCGACATGGAGGCAATTTGTTTGTGACCACCCCTTATGGGACTAAGGCATCTGGCAAAAGATAGTATATACATCATTTATGCAGTGTGGCAATACTGGAAGGATTTATAAAACAAAGAAGAGAGCAATAAAGGTGTAACAAACTGAAGACTGTAAATAACTAATTAATAAATAAATAACTAAATAATAACTAAACAACTAAATAAATAAATAAATAATAAATAAATAACTAAAGACCATAAACAAAACTGACGCACAGGAAGCCACCAACAAGTAACCGAGCCAAGTTTAAATAGTGACTCAATGTCCTCACTATCATCAACCCCTTACCTGAGGCCCTGGATTTGAATTTGTAGTACAGTATTCACCCTCCCACATCACACACACACATGCTATCCAACACCACGTCAGGCTCATACAGTACTTGAATATGAGAGAGAGATATTGTAGTGTGCAGAGTATCCTGTAGTGTGTAGCAGTAGTCTTGTCCTGTGCATTTTGTTTTCCTACACACACACACATGCTAGCCAAGGCCTCCTCAGGATCATACAGTACTTGTGTACGAAGTATTATTGAGAGAGATCTTGTAGTGTGCAGAGTATCCTGTAGTGTGTAGTAGTAGTCTTGTCCTGTGCATTTCTTTCTCCTACACACACACATGCTAGCCAAGACCCCCTCAGAATCATACTGCACTCGCATATGAGAGAGAGATCTTGTAGTGTGCAGAGATATCCTGTAGTGTGTAGTAGTCTTGTTCTGGTGCTTTCTTTCTCCTACACACACACATTAGCCAAGACCCCCTCAGGATCATACAGTACTTACATATGAGAGAGATCTTGCAGTGTGCAGAGCTACCTTGCAGTGTGCAGTAGTAGTCTTGTCCTGTTTATTTCCTTCTTGTACACTACACACACACACTAGCCAACACCCTCTCAGGATCATACTGCATTTGCATATGAGAGAGATCATGTAGTGTGCTGAGATATCCTGTAGTGTAGTAGTCTTGTCCTGCTGCTTTCCTTCTACACACACACATGCTATCCAACACCCCCTCAGGATCATACTGCACTTATGTATGAGAGAGAGATCTTGTAGTGTGCAGAGTATCCTGTAGTGTGCACAAGTAGTCTTGTCCTGGTGCTTTCCTTCTACACACACACATGCTAGACAACACCCCCTCAGGATCATACTGCACTTCACTTGCATATGAGAGAGAGATACTGTAGTGAGCAGAGATATCCTGTAGTGTGTAGTAGTAGTCTTGTCCTGTGCATTTCCTTCTCCTACACACACACATGCTATCCACGACCCCCTCAGGATCATACTGCACTTGTAAGTGAGAGAGATCTTGTAGTGTGCAGAGATACCCTGTAGTGTGCAGTAGTAGTGTTGTCCTGGTGCTTTCCTTCTCCTACACACACACATTAGCCAACACCCCCTCAGAATCATACTGCACTTGTGTATGAGAGAGATCTTGTAGTGTGCAGAGATATCCTGTAGTGTGCAGTGGTAGTCTTTTTCTGAGCTTTTACTTCTCCTACAACACACACACACACTAGCCAAGACCCCCTCAGGACGATACTGCATTTGCATATGAAAGACTTAGTGTGCAGAGATTCCTGTAGTGTGTAGTAGTGGTCTTGTCCAGGTGCTTTCCTTCTCCTACACTACACACACACTAGCCAAGACCCCTTCAGGATCATACCACACTTGCATATGAGACAGCTTGCAGTGTGCAGTAGTCTCAGCCTGGGGTGAGATTCTTACCCATATTTATGAATGAAACCTTCTCAAAACTCATATTATTTTCTGAAGGAAGAAATAACAAATGAGAAGGTTCAGCATTTTCCTTTCCTTGTTCTTCACACAGATAACTATTCACACAAATAACCAATACAGCTTATGTTAATTTTCCTCTGCAACTATTTTTCTAGCAGGATGAATGACACTTAAACAGACTCAACACTTTCCTTTCCTTATCTTTCCCGGAAAATCAAATCACAGCTTAAATAGGGCTCACATTCCCATTGATAAAGGAAACTCCCTAACACCTCTCCCTTAGCACTGTACTTTTGGATAGAGGTAGTTAACAGCCTTTTGCACAATATTTATGCAGAGGATGGTGATATTGGTATACAGGGGAGGGGGGAGTGAGTTGGGGGGAGGGCAGTCAAATGTTGGGTGACAGAGTGACTTGGAGGTGTTTTGTCTGCAGCCACTCTTTGTGGGATTAGGGCGTTGGGCCATAGATAGAGAGAGATGGTGATACTAGGAGGATTTATGTAACACAGAAGTCAACAGTAAGGTGTAATAAGGAAAATAAATTGCTTGGGAAAAGGTGTTAGGGAGCTTCCACAACTGACGAGAATATGGACGAGAGGCTGCAATAAGTAAGACAGTAAATTCTGAGCCTTCACACTTCCCTCACCTCAGCCATACGGCTGCTGTCCAAGGCTGCCCAAGGAACATACTGCCCTTGAATATAAGAATAATGTACTGTAGGCTATACCAGTGGACTCCTCCTTCACCTGAACACACCCCTGGCACTGCTGGTCTTGTACTGGAGGTGTAGTTGTCCTGCAGGCCACTCCACATCATCATCCTCCATGCAGCCTGGGAAAGAAGGTACCATTAATAACTGTGTGTGTGTGTGTGTGTTCTTACCTAATTGTATCTTTACAGGAATGAGTCCAGCTCGTACTGTCCCGTGTCTTAAACCATATTTATCGTACATATCCTTAAATTTGTGAATTGTTTTGGCACACACTATTTCATTCGGTAGTGCATTCCATTGATCAATTGCTCTGTTTGGGAAACTGAATTTCCTTACGTCTTTATCACCTCTCTTCTTATGCAGTTTTTTGGAGTGTCCTCTTGCTGATGCTTCTCCATATGTTAAGTAATCATTTATGTCTATTTTCTCCTTTCCTGATATGCACTTATATAGCATTATCATGTCACCTCTTTTCCTTCTCTCCTGTAGTGTTGGTAGATTCAGTTTATTTAGTCTTTCTTCGTAGCTTAGGTCCCTTAAGCTTGGTATCCATCTTGTAGCGGCCCTTTGAACTTTTTCAATCTTGTCTATATGTTTTTTGAGATGAGGACTCCAGACTACTGATGCGTATTCCAGGGTTGGTCTAATGAATGATGTTATTATCCTTCTTAGCATGTCTTCATTTATGTATGTGAATGCTATTCTCATATTTGCAAGCAGTGTATACATGTTCCGTACCTTCTCGCTGATGTGGTGAGCCGGAGATAGTCTGTTATTGATAATCACACCTAGGTCTTTCTCTCTTTCTGATGTATATAGGGATTTATTTCCTAACTTATAATCCCAATCAGGTCTTTTTCCACTTTTACCAAACTTGATTACATGACACTTGTCCACATTGAATTCCATTTGCCATGTACTACTCCATTCATGAAGTTTATTTAATTCTTCTTGTAGCTCTTTACAAAAGTCTGTGTTAGTAATTCTCCTTTGTATTTTTGCATCATCTGCACACATATTCAGATAGCTCTCATTTCCAGTGTTACTGTTTATATCATTTATATACACTAAAAACATGATTGGTGCCAGCACTGAACCCTGTGGTACTCCACTAGTCACTTCTTTCCATGATGAGTAGTTTCCTCTTAGTACTGTCCTCATTTCTCTTTTCATGAGAAAGTCTTGCATCCAACAAAACAGTTTGCCTCGAATTCCTCCTTGATGGTACAGTTTTCATAAAAGTCTTTGGTGTGGTACTGTGTCAAAAGCTTTCTTGAAATCTAAATAGATACTGTCCACCCATCCTTCCCTTTCCTGTATTGTGTTTGTTACTCTGTCATAGTAGCTCAACAGATTAGTAACACATGATTTTCCTTTTCTGAAACCAAACTGTCTTTCTGTCTTTCTGTGTGTGTGTGTGTGTGTGTGTGTGTGTGTGTGTGTGTGTGTGTGTGTGTGTGTAATTAGTTGGTTTTGGCCCTTGGTTTAGTTTACAGTACATGGAAAACATCAGCTATACTGTACCATGATCACTCCTAATACAGAGATTCCTTGTGAGAATGCATTAATTTTTATGTTATGTAATTGTGCCATTCTGTTATTCTAATTAAACTTGCAAAGGATCAGTAATAGCAGAAGACCTGGTGAAGGATGGCAGTTGTTCCCTGGTGAAGTAATTTGTATATGTTAGCCTTCATCACATGTGCTGCTCAATCTCCGGCAGCCTACCTATTCAGTCCCTTACCCATGAGGTCATACTCCATGACCTCGTCTCAGGTCTTTTTCAGTCTGCCTCTTTCAACCCTACCCCCAACACTCACACTTCTCATCTTCCGCACCCAATTGTCATCCCCCATCCTCTAAACATGCCCAAACCATCTCAATCTACCCATTCTCATCATATCACCAATACACTCCAGTCCCATCACAACACCAATACACTACAGTCCCATCACAACACCACTGCACTTCACTCCCATCACAACACCAATACACTCCAGTCCCATCACAACACCAATACACTCCAGTCCCATCACAACACCAATACACTCCAGTCCCATCACAACACCAATACACTCCAGTCCCATCACAACACCAATACACTCCAGTCCCATCACAACACCAATACACTCCAGTCCCATCACAACACCAATACACTCCAGTCCCATCACAACACCAATACACTCCAGTTCCATCACAACACCACTGCACTTCACTCCCATCACAACACCAATACACTCCAGTCCCATAACACCACCAATACACTCCAGTCCCGTCACAACACCAATACACTCCAGTTCCATCACAACACCAATACACTCCAGTCCCATCACAACACCAATACACTCCAGTTCCATCACAACACCAATACACTCCAGTTCCATCACAACACCAATACACTCCAGTCCCATCACAACACCAATACACTCCAGTTCCACCACAACACCAATACACTCCAGTTCCATCACAACACCAATACACTCCAGTTCCATCACAACACCAATACACTCCAGTTCCATCACAACACCAATACACTCCAGTCCCATCACAACACCAATACACTCCAGTCCCATCACAACACCAATACACTCCAGTTCCATCACAACACCAATACACTCCAGTCCCATCACAACACCAATACACTCCAGTTCCATCACAACACCAATACACTCCAGTCCCATCACAACACCAATACACTCCAGTTCCATCCTTCCTCTCAATTCTTAAATCGTAAACCTAGCCCCCCTCAGGCCTTGCATTCATGGACGTACTGCAAGTTGCCCTGCTTCTACAGTCCACTATCCCTTTTTTGTGGGATAAGGAAGGGAGTGAGGGATGTTTGTACAACCTGGCAGCTCCACCAACCAGCCTTATTGGCGCCACCACACGAAGGTACCTGGTTAACATTTTATACACTCACAACCAAAAAAATACTAAGTTAGGGAAAAAATAATATAAACAATGAGGTTAAAAAACAGCCTTCAAAATGCTTTCTATCTATCTATCTATCTAATGCCAGATGCCTTAATCCCGTAAGGGGTGGCCACAAACAAATTGTCTCCAAGTCACTCTGTCCACCACCATTTCACTCCCCTGCTCCCAGCTCACACCCCCCTCTCTCATATATCTCTCCACTCCATCCCTCCATCTCATCCTTGGCCTCCCCCTTCCTCTCCCCCCCTCCACCTCACTCACATACACTCTACTGGCTTTCTACTGGCATGAAAAAGAAACAGAAGATGCCATGTCTGAGTAATAGGCACTTGGGCCAGTCTACAGAGAGGTAAGTCCTGACATATATGAACTTCCAACTAACACTAACCACTGATGGAAAATCTGACTTTCTAAAATGTTTCTGATGCCTACTGTATGTCCTGCATGTTATACAAAAAAAAAAAAAAAAAAAAAGGAAAGAAATAGTTTGACACTCTAAAAGGCTTCTGATTCATACTGTATATCCTGTATGAGTAATAACAAGAACATTCAAGTTTTTAAAAAGTTTCCAATTCCTACCATACATACTGTAGAGTAAAAAATCAAGAAAAAAAAGGTGAGCATAAAGTATGAAATTTAAACAAGTAAACACAAGCATCGTATGGAATTAAAAGATTGAAATACAGGATGTGGATGTGACAGAAAACATTTGGAGCAATACACTGAGGTGGTTTGGCCATGTAGAGAGGATGGACAGTGAGAGACTAACAAAGAGTATCAGTGAGGTGGAGGAGGGGAGGGGGAGGGGGAGACCGAAGATGTGATGGAGAGATGGAGTGGAGAGGTATATGAGAGAGATGGGTGTGAGCTGGGGAGAGGACATCAAAATGGCAGGGAACAGGGAGACATGGAGGTGATTTGTTTGTGGCCACACCTTATAGGATTAAGGTGTCTGGCTACAGATAGATAAATTGATAGACTCACAAATGTGCAAACTCACCTCAGTACTAAGCCAACTGTGGGTTGCTCAAACCACTTACTCCATAAACAGCAACACACAATATCATCATCAGTCATTCCGAGAAGAATCAACACGTACATAGCCACTTGACCTGAAATACAAAATGGAAAATGTTATAAGCACAGCACTGACTCTGATACGAGGTTATGAAGCTACACAAGGAAGGTGTGACTAGGAGGTGCAGCAGGGATTCCACAGGCTTGAATGGTGAATGAATGAATGTGTGGCCTATTTCCCTGGGGATGCTGGCTGTTAATTCTCTTATTATTTCTTTAACTATGCATGGTGTTCATTTGTCCACTAATTTTTTACCTGGGCATGGTGTTCATTTGTTCACTAATTGTTTAAATGGCCATGGTGTTCAACTGTTCTCCTACTATCATTTCTTTTAACTGGGTACTGTCTGCTGTTCATCTGTTCTCCCATTATCATTTTATTTTCCTTGCTTTCTACACCCTGCCTTGCCCCACCTGAGGGTTGGAAAAAGAGGCAGGGCAACAATGATGACAAATATTTTAATGTTCATTATGGTTACGGTGGATACTGAGCTGGAAATCTGCATACCCAAATCTCTGCATGCCTTCTTACATCTCATACCAATGAAACGGATTTTTTCCATCCATCCATCCATTGCCAGACGCCATGTATCCCAAACGGGGTGGCCAAGGGCTTAGAGTTAATTGTTTTACAGGGAGGGGCACTAATCCTCCACCAACCCCACTTGACACGTAGGGATGCCAACAGCATCTGGTGTTCCCAGGCGGTCACCCATCCAAGTACTAACCAGACCCAACGTTGCTTAACTTCGCTGATCGAACGGGAAGCGGTGTACTCAACGTGGCATGGCCGTTGGCAACCCAAAATAATGTACAGTATTACCTGATAAAACCTATATTAATGTACAGTATTACCTGATAAAACCTATATTAATGTATAGTATTACCTGATAAAACCTTGTGTACAGTATTATCTGATAAAACCTAAAATAGTGTACAGTATTATCTGATCAATTCATAAGTGCTAGAAAGGGATGCCTTCATGTGGTGGCACTGATACAAACCAGGCAGCTTAACTGTCTGGCTATACAAACCTCCCTCCACCACTTCCCTATCTCCTGAAGGTAGGAGGATGGCCTACAAGAGAAAGGCATCTGGATGGCACGGGAAATGCATCTTAATCCCTTCAGTGCAGTGGCTATTTGGTGTGTCATGGCAGGCCTGGTGGGTTAAACCATGACATATCCTCAATGTCATATACTCCCTTAAAGTATGCTGGGAAAGGGGGGCAGGGCACTCTGGGGGTAGCCAGGATTGCTCACTGGTTCATGCTTTAGCTCTGCCCACTCTGTTCTTCAATCAGTCACTGTCCAGGCCGAGCATGACATAGCCGTTGGTCATCCCCCTACATACACTACTTTGTTGTGGGAATTACTAATGGCAGCCGCTTAGTGTAAGACATTATAGTCTTAACACAGTCTGGATAACACCTGGAGGAGTTAATTAGTAACCTGGCTGATGCAGTGGCCTTGTATCCCAGCACAGTGAGTGAATAACCCACCACAGGCTCAGTGACTTAAGCTTATACATATCAGCCAACAAAACAAAACAAAACAAAAAGGATACATATACAGTAGCACTATTTCACATTTTCTATAATCCATTACAAGAGACAAAATCAGTTGGAGAAACTTTTAGGAAATCTGTGTTTCTTTGCACATATGGGACATGGCATATTTCCCAAGGCCACTGCTAAATGGTTCCAGCCACCCATACTTCAACTCAGTGGCAATTCTGACCACACCATGTCCAACTTTTTGCAAGTTATTGTACATTGTGGAACTATCTCTATCACCAGGTGCTTTCATCCCGCATGAGGTGGACACAAATGAACTGCCTCCATGTCACCCTATCCTCTGCCATTTAGCTATCCTCTCTCCAACTCACACCACCCTCTCACTTGCATCTCCACCCTCTTCCTCCACCTAATTCTCAGTCTCCCCCTCCAACCTCACTCACATACTCTTCTAGTGTCCCTCTCATTCTCCATCCTCTACATATAGCCAAACCATCTCAAAGCAATTCTCTTTATGCTTTCTTGCACATCCACAAAATCTTTATGTTTCTCACACATCCCCATTAACATCACAGCCCTCTCAAATCTAAAAATCTAATTACCAAAGAGTGTATAATTTCCAAAACGTTTTCTCATGCAACTGGGGTGTCCTGATACCACAAGTCATCACACAATCAATGCACATTTGAAAAGAAAGTAAGGTAGGTTTGTTTAAAAAATACATAAATAAATAAACAGAATTACCATGAATGTCTGGAACTGCAAATGGTTGGGTCCTGGTTCTCTGTGTTGGGTTCAGAGCTGTAACTGACAAGGAGCCTGTACGAACCCTTCCCTTGGCCCAGGCTTATATCTTCTTAGCTAGAGGCAGTGGAGTTGCCTGGACCATCTGAGGCAGACACACAGGTGGCGCACAACGTGGTGAGGCAGTGGGCGGTTTAGGTCCACCCCACAAACGTGATAATTTGGCCTCTCAACTCCTGAGAAAATTGTGAGGTGGCAGCATCTGTGGCCTGCAATGTAAACACGTTGCCATCAGACAGTGATCATCAGTATAGCACAGGGGCTGGACTCTTGAACATATTTATCATCAATTCCCTGTTGTAACTTATATTTGCTTTTGCAGGAAGAATTAAAGACACAAGAGCATTCTGAACGCTCCTTTCCTTGTCCCTTCTTCTAAGACAAACATACTGTACTTTATGATAATCTTCCTCTTGTAAAAATTACAGTAACTTTATTCATTGCTTTTTAGAATGATTAAGATATGGAAGCCTCTATTCCTCTCTTTCCTGTAGCTAAATAATCTGACTTACAACAAAGTCAACTATAAATACAATACATCCAAAATTCCCATCCCAATACCATGCTGGTTCCCATTTCTGTATCTCCATAAACAGCGGCTTTGGAAAAACCTACCTCACACCAGGTAAAAAAAAAAAAAAATCTTCAACCATGTATCCACCAGTGTCCAGAAGTTTCAAAAAATGTAACACGCTTTTTGCTGCTGCTGCCCATAGTGGGCCACCGCAACCTAAAATTCAACTCCGCAACCTCTGACCCTTACCTTATGCTACCATAGCTCCACAATAAACTTGGAATGTGCAGTTTCGCTACCTCAGTACCACAACCGTAATCCAGTTTCACAATATTCAATACAAAGTGCACAAACAACAGGTAAATCAATTGGAAATGTAGTGAATTATTGTATTTATAATCTATTTATGACATTTATGATGTACAGTATTTTTAAATTGTTGCCGATATCTTGGTATATTTACTCAAAACTTACCCATTACAATTTTCTTTCTCAGAACCATAATTTTGTAAGGTACCGTACTGACGTACACTCAGGTGTATGTCTATCACTTTTTATTATGTATCAGAGTCAGGGCATACCATGAAAATCTCACAATACTAATATTACAATAGTATAATCATATCCTTTATTACAAAAACACTATTACAAGGAAGAGAAATAGCCTTTGTGCCACACGGGAAAATCAATCTGACCAGCAGCAGAATGCAGTCCATAGAACTTACCGGTAAATAGATAATTAATAGAAATGTGCTTATTCTTGCAGATAATAACTCAGTAAGACCATGAAAAAAAAAAAGTATTTTCAGTGATCACCATTACATTAGCCTTTAAGATCTATCCATCTATCTATCTATTGCCAGATGCCATAATCATGTAAGGGGTGGCCATTTGACTTTGAGTTATTGGTTTCATGGGGAGGGGCACTAACCCTCCACCAACCCACTTCTTCACATGTAGGGAGCACGTATGGGTTGGTTATATGGTTACCACCCAGCGTTGTAAATGGTTTCTTGGCTTACAGGAAATCATTTGGCTTGTCACTCAATGTAAAGCCACCTGTAAAGGAAAGAAAAGCAACAAGAAGTGACATGAAAGATGGAAGATATAGGAAGAGAGGAAGGCAGGCACAGAAAAAGAATGATAAAGGATAAGGAAGAAGTAGGCAGCACTACATCAAGTGAGTGGATGATGGTCGCCACCACCTACCACCAATCATCATGCAATTGTGGAACAACTGTGCATGATTAGCTATGCGTGCCACAAAATTTACTGTCATGCTGGCTTATAGTATATTGTATCGTATCATATCAAATCTTTTCTCCTGGTATAGCCCATCCCTACTGCTGACGCAACCAAGCCTCGGCCGCTGCCGTGGCTGGCCAGGAATCTTGTTCAAGCTTGATATTCATGACACCGACCGCCACGAGGGAGACTGCGGACAGGATTGCGATTGCGGAAGAAGTACTGTAGGCTACTTCAACAACGCAATACCACAAATTTCGGACGAGTTTGTCGCAATGGCAATGAAATCATGCAGTCCGCTATTTGTGGATTTTCTGGATAGTGGAAGTGATTGCAAAGGTGCCCAGCTCTGCTACTGCCACACCGAAACCTTCTCGGGAATGAGGAAATAAACTGATTACATACTGAGTAGTATTGCAGCAGGATAAATAACAGCATCAGACAATCCCATTTTACCCTTTGAGGTGCTGGGTCCCAAGGCTAGGCTAGGTGAGAACTGTACGCACAATGGTACGTTGGATGACCTGCCTACTTCTCTTCATGGCACTACAGGATCAAAAACCCTCATCGTCCCTTTGGTGGCAGACAAGGAAAAGCTACCACTTCAACAGGGGCATTCTGACCAATAGACTAATTATTAAACTTCCAAATGACCCAAATTACACTGTATCATCTAATAACCCATGGCCATATTTATTTCTGATGCTTGCCTATGTGCAGTACCATATTCAAACCCTCCATTACATCAGGTGGTCTGAAATATCATGAGATTTAAACCAGCAGCATCTATAAAAGGATTTCCAGATTGTTATAAAAATGTAAACAAATATTTTATCTTTCAAAATATCGAAAACCACACATCTAATAAATCCCCAACCATATTAATATCCAGTGCTTGCCCTATTCTGATTTAAAACTCCCATTATAAAAGGATGACAGAAATATTACGAGATTTAAACTACCGCCATCAGCCTACCTGGTTAAAGGGATTCCGAGGCCTTTAATCCACCGTAAACATCTTTATAACCTTTTAAATTGCCCAGTCTCAAAATGTTTGCAAATATATCCTCAGGCATATTAATCTTCATTATTCCTCATTTCTGACCATATTCAACCTTAAATAAGTATGGATGACACGAATATTTGGGGATTTAACTGCATCACCCTACCTGGGTTTAAAAGGACATCTTGGTCACCTGGGAATACACACCTCGTATGTCCTCCTCATAGCTAATAATTATACATTATATCACCCATCTATACTTGTACATAATACCACAAGGAGGTAATAAATACATAAGCATGAGAACAGCACTAATAATAATCACAATAACACCGTAATTAAAGAATGAAATCGTCGCTCACCTAAGCATCTCTTAAACCCCCGCTCCCATTATGCTCTAGTGACGTCACAGTACAAGCAAACGTATTTAGCTTTTATTGCAAAAGTCTAGACAATTTTGCTGCTATATCATTAGTTTTTCAAGCAATAATTTGTTTGCAAAATATACTGATCAAGTATTTCTTGCTAATTCATGTTTTTATTTCTCTTTGCTGAAGGAGGTGTGTGCATGGTAGGACCCTCCACCTTACTCTGTTGCATTTGTACTTTGTATGCCTTTACAACAATAAACATTTCAATCAATCAATCAACCAATTAATCAGCTTAAACCAAGGAAAAGTAATAAAGACATCCACCATGGGCCGAAACAAAACGGTAGCCGTAACTAAGCCATTACCTCGAAACCAGCTTGGGTAAAAAAAGAAATGAACAGAAAAATGAGTAATAAGCAACTATGATATAGAAGAAAATAATGTAAGAAGCATATTCAGCATAAACTAGAGAGGGAGCCGAAACGTTCATTCCGAAACCACTACTTGAACTGTTTAATGTAAACAATCTTGGCCCGTCCTTACCTCGGTGCCTTATTTCTACTTGATGTTCTCCGAGCGTCTTGTAAGAGGGGCTAAGGGCATGGGGATCCAGCTGAAGGTGTTACTGGAGCCTGACCTGCCTTTCTACTACAGCGGGCAGGATGTGTGTGGGCAGGTATTGGCCACGGTAGACATGCCCACCGCCTGCACGGGTGAGGGGAGGGCGTGTTATGTAATGTTGCGTTATCCTATAGTCCTCAGTTACAGTTTATTCTCACCCCCCTAATCCTTGCAAATTCTCACCCCCGTAATCCTTGCAAATTCTCACCCCCCTAATCCTTGCAAATTCTCACCTCCCTAATCCTTGCAAATTCTCACCCCCCTAATCCTTGCAAATTCTCATCCTCCAATTCTAGCATATTCTCACCTTCTGATTCTTGCTAATTTTCTCTAATAATTGCAAATTCTCATCCTCTAATTGTGGCAAATTCTCACCCACTAATCCTAACAATCTCTGCCTCAAAGAAGCAGCCAAATTTGCAGATGAAAAAATATATATATATTGGTAGTTCAGAGCTTTTCCAGGGTTAGGGTAGATTATTTTGGTAAATGTTTGGAATTACACCCAACTAACTGGCACTGGAATTAATATGCTCATTGCTGAATTTAAGCAGATCCAAGCACTTTCTCTTATATAAGCATTCAATGTAAGTGCTTTTCTTTGTGCATAAGAAAAGAAGATGGGAAGGAGGAGTCTGTAGCTCCTATCTCCATCTTTCATTTCATCTAAATTAACCTACCCTAGCCTAATTTTATTTAATCTTGATGTAGAGATGATAAGGGATGGAGAACAACTTTAATTTAGTCTGGACGTAGATCAGTAAGGGATGGAGTGAGCTGAACAACCCCCATCCCCACTCCTTATCTATCTATCTATCTATTGCCAGACGCCTCAATCCTGTTTGGGGTGGCCACAAACAAATCGCCTCCACGTCACCCTGTCCCCCGTCATTTCACTGCCCTGCTCCCAACTCACACCCCCCTCTCTCATATACCTCTCCACCCCATCCCTCATCTCATCCTCGGCCTCCCCCTTCCTCTTCTCCCCTCCACCTCACTCACATACACTCTCTTCGTCAGTCTTTCACCCTCCATCCTCTCCACATGGCCAAACCACCTCAGTGTGTTCCTCATAACGCTTCCTATCACATCCACATCCACACCACAATGCTCCTTTATATCCTCATTCGTCAGCCTGTCTCTCCACGTGACTCCACAGGCTCCTCTTAAATAACTCATTTCCACTGCTCTCACTCTTGTGTCCTTCCAACAACGTCCAAGCTTCACTTCCGTATGTTAGAGTTGGTATCACAATACTGTCATGTGGTAACTTTTTCACTTCCATGCTCACTTCCCTGTTTCTTATCACTGCTTTCAAAGAACCAGCAACCTTTCTTCCCTGCTGTACCCTTTCAAGCACTTCACCCTCCAAACCTCCATCCTTACTCATCACACAACCCAAGTACTTAAACGTACTCACATTTTCCAATTCCTCACCATCCAACCTCGCTGTACATTCACTAACTTCACCTCTCTCAAAGACCATCACTTTACTCTTCCCTACATTCACCTTTAGATTCCGTTTCTTACACACTCTCCCAAACTCATCCACCAAGCCTTGCAGCTCCCATTCGTCTTCACTCAACAACACAGTATCATCTGCAATCAATTTGGGGAGTGAAGAAGCGAGAGTAATTTTCTGGATGGGTGAAATATCAAACCTGGACTGGCGCTTTATTTATAAATCGTTTTTTTGATAAATCTATATCGTTCACATACATAATAATATTCTTCATTCAGTTAATTCCCCAGGTTCCTGATAAAGCCTCAGATAACTCTCCCAGGCTCCTGTAATTCACTCTCAGCGGAATCAAATCATCTGGCATTAGCTGGAGTGGAATATTAGATCTGTTTCAACAATGACACAGTCAAGTTCACTCCCTCATCCTTCACTCCCCCCTCACCCATCCAGAAAATTACTCTCGCTCCTTCACTCCCCAAATTTACATTTCCCAATCCCTCACTCCCTGTTTTCCCTCTCTCACTCCCTCCATCTCCTAAATAGCCTACCTCCTCTCGCTCCCGATTGCATTTCCCTGTTATAATTTCACACCTTCAGACCTCTCTCTCTCTCTCTCTGTTTCGCCTCTGTTCCTTCCCATCACTCCTTCCCCTCCAATATCATCTCTGTACAAATCACAGCTCCTGCCCGCTCACTGTTTTTTCCTTACGTAGGCTTCTACTCTGCCGTTTGTCTTGCTGCCTTCCCACTGCCCTGTGGAGGCAGGCACAGAATACTTGGCCAGTAGCCCTGCTTGTATGGAGGCAGGCACAGAATACTTGGCCAGTAGCCCTGCTTGTATGGAGGCAGGCCAAGAATACTTGGCCAGTAGTCCTGCTTGTATGGAGGCAGGCCAAGAATACTTGGCCAGTAGTCCTGCCTGTGGTAAGAGGTCACTACAAAGTGTCTTCCATCTTTCTCTCCTTGCTGTCCTCTTCTGCTCTTCTGTCCCGCCTCTCTTCTTGATATTTCCCTGTCTCACCTTCACCTTTTATCCCTGACACCATTTACACGCCAGCCTTAGTGCCACACACCCACGGGGCGCCTTGACGCTACTAATCCACCTTTCCTTAATGCCTTCCTTCCTTCCTATTTTCTTACTTTTCAGGTACGGTCCCCATGTTACTCCAAGAACGGTCCTTGGTTTCTAACTTCCGTATCCTTCAGGAACGGCCCTACTAGCTCACTGCCACAGCCTCTCACACCTCACAGCAAACTCTTTCTCTAATACTTCACACTGACCCCAACACACCACACCATCCTCTCTCTCTCTCTCTTTCTGCATGTGTGTGTGTGTGTGTGTGTGTGTGTGTGTGTGTGTGTGTGTGTGTGTGTGTGTGTGTGTGTGAGAGAGAGAGAGAGAGAGAGAATAGAGGTAGTTACAAAACCAAGAGAGAGAGGAAGAGGAGTGGAAAGATGAGAGGAGGAGAGGAAGACAGGAAGAAGGGGAATGGAAAGGCCAGAGGAGGGGAGGGAGGAGGAAAGTGAATGGAGGGGAAGGAGGGTGAAAGGATGATGGATGAATCGGAAGGAGCGAAGGAGAAAAAATGGAGAGGGAGGGAAGGAGGGATTAAGGAGAGAGAAGGAGGAGGAGGAGGAGAGGGAGGGAAGAGGAGGAGAGGGAGGGAAGAGGAGGAGGGAAAGAACGAAGGAATGAGAAGGAAGGTGGGAAGACGCGGAAGGAAGGAAGAAGAAGGAAGGTGGGAAGACGAGGAAGGAAGGAAGAAGAAGGAAGAAGGAAGGAAGGTGGGAAGACGAGGAAGGAAGGAAGAAGGAAGGAAGGTGGGAAGACGAGGAAGGAAGGAAGAAGAAGGAAGAAGGAAGGTGGAAGACGAGGAAGGAAGGAAGAAGAAGGAAGAAGGAAGGTGGGAAGACGAAGAAGGAAGGAAAGAGGAAGAAGGAAGATGAGAAGAGGAGGAAGGAAAGAAGATGGACTAATTCCCTTGGTGTCAGTTGCTTGGCACACACGTGTAATCCAGTGTTATTTGCATCCAGTTGTTGGTAATATTTTAGGAATGGACGAGGCCTTTAGCCACATGGACTTGTTTGATTTCCTTTGTTTTTCCTTCCTTCATTTATTGTATTAAAGAAAAAAGGAAGGTAGGAACACACACACACACACAATGGACTTGTTTGATTTCCTTTGTTTTTCCTTCCTTCATTTATTGTATTAAAGAAAAAAGGAAGGTAGGAACACACACACACACACACACACACACACACACACACACACACACACACAGCCCGCCGGCTCAGTGGTAACGCTATTGCTTAGCATCTGAGTCGGTGGTTCGCGCTTTCTTCGGGATGCAAAAGTTTCACTGACGAAGTGGGTGGTTACTGTCCCCCTAGAGCAAGGGGATGGGTGTGTGCATGTGTAAAGGTCAAGGCTTTGCCCTTAGATCGGACTATATGAGCTCTCAGCTCTCTTCCGGGAGGGTAAAAGCTGACGATGACAACCATCAAGTGATCCTGACCGACCTGTGAATTACACATGTAATAATTCACCATCAGCGCTGCTGCACTACACTTGTACATATATGGTGATTTAGGCAGCTTAAACACTTGAAAAACCTTCCAGCGATACTGTCAATAACGTCAATATTTACACATAACAGAAACCACAAAATAACAATACTGCAAATAACGTCAAATATTTACACATAAAACACAAACAAACAAAATCATCAACTCGAAATTCCACCGTTATATCGGACAACTCTTGGAGGCTTCGTAGTATTCCTTCCTCGGCGATTTATTTTTCCTGCTACACCTTAATATCCTCTAATATGGTGTTAATACAAACTACGACTGTAATAAAAAATATAAATAACGTCACAGAGGACAGCAAGGTGTAATATGCAAAATAAATTGATCAGGAAAAGATGCTAAGAATCCTTCCATGTCAACGAGATAACGGCTTAATTTTCAACCCCGACTTGGCAGGCTTCGTAACACCTCTTCCTCAGCGATTTATTGTGCACATTACACCTTAATATTCTATTGTGTGTTACTGAGGCAACTGTGCCGAGATTTAAATTTAAGCCGTAATCTCTCATATAGGAGATTTCGTAACATTTCCTTCTCGGCGAACTATTTTGCACACTCAACCTTAATATCCTCTTGTGTGCGATTGATGCAAACTATGGCGGTATTAGCAAAGTATAAATATCATACAAGCCAACAGAAAGGCCTAATTTGAAAATGAATCGCTAAGGAAAAACTGTTGCGAAGGCCACCATTCCAGCGATATTACGGATTAATTTTCAAGTAACTTTGATCGTTCCGTAACACTTCTTCTTCAGCGATTTATTTTGCACCAAACACGTTAATATTCTCTTCTATGTTACTCTGACTTGCAATTGTGCCGACATTAAAGCTCAAGCCGAAATTGACTTGGAGATTCCGCAGTGTGTCTTCCTCGGCGATTACTTGGCGCATATACCATAAAATCCTCCAGTATGTTATAAATGGAATCTACGTCGATTATAAAAGTGTGAGATAATATGAAAATCAATATTAAAATGTAATATGCAAAATAAATAACCGAGGAAGTGGTACTACGAAATCTCCCATATGAAGGCGGATATTTTCAAAACTTGGCGCCGAGCCCAAAGCGACAGCCTCTTCCTTTTGTGTTAATGCAATTTATGGCTCGTCTGTGTGCCGCCATCGCTTATCTCTGGGATTTAAGCCTTATCAGCGGTATCATAAAGCTGCCTTACACTTGCTTTGATTTATCCCGTCCATTACACATCAACATTCTCCTGTATGCATCTCTCGTCAGTAGAGATGGAAAACTCGATTCACTTTGGTGACTCGAGTTTTTATGAGTCACTCACCGAAGAGAATCGGGTAGTTGAGTCACTCGATTCACCAAGTCAGTAGCCTGGCTGCAGCAACCGTTACTTCTGCCAGCCGACTAGCCGAGCAAGTCTGTGTTGGGTGAGAGAGCTTAGCTCGCTCGCTCAACACTCGGTTAATCATTGAATGTTGCCAACTCCCTCCTGTTCATTATTGACTAGCGTTTAACTATGGACCTGATGCAAGAAAATTTTAATTATCGGGGTAAAGAATGAAACACCTATATTACATAATAAAAAAAAAAAAACTTTACTATTCCGTTAAACAAATTGAATAAATGACATATTTAGAGCAAAAACAAACATAATCCATTAAACTGTGGCAGTTAAATTCTATCTTTCTATCTATTGGCCGACGCCATTATCCTCGATGGGGTTACCAAGACTGAATCGTCTCTAAACCAATCTTTCTTCCGCCAGACATGACCTTCCTCCCACTCAAACCCACTCGCCCTCATATTCCTCCTCACTCCAACTCTCCACCTCATTCTTGGTCTCCCCCTACCACTAATCCCTCACACCTCACTCTCAATCTTTCACTCTCCATACATTTCATATACTCTTTACAAATTAGCATTTTAAAAAACAAGTTCACGGACCTTTATTGCTAGAATAAAACAGAAATGAAAAACACAGCGACCTGTTATTTAAAATCCTTCCCAATTCGTGAGTCACCAGTGACTCGGTGAGCCGGGCCTTGGCCGGGCCCCACTGCATCTGTCCGGGGTGGCCTGAGTCATGTAATTCGAGTTCTACGAAATCTTGTTCACACTCAATAATCGAGGCTGGAACACGCTGCCTGCAAGTGGTCCTGTGCTATGAGTGGTGATGTGTGCTCACATTACTGTTCATACCAAGCAGTGGTGTGAACACTGAGCAATACTTATACCGCGACCGGGTATTTCAAACTCGTGAGTGGTGAGCCGGGTCGGGCTCCGCCACATTTGCCCGGAGCGGCCTGAGTCAGTCGAGTTCTAAAGTTATAAGCCACTCGTGACACTCGTGTCCATAACTCGAGGCTGATACCCGCAGCCTGCCACGAGCTGAAGGTCTGGTCACTTGGTCAATGTACAGCCAGTGATGGTGTGGTATGAGTGGTGGTGTGTCCTCATGCCAGGCAGTGATATGAGCAGTGCACATACCACTCTCGAGTCTCAACCGAAATATAATGTTAGAATGTAAACTAATACTAAGTGAACGAGTTAATGAAAACAATGACTCGATACACCCGATTCAGCGAAAGGAATCGTTCGATTTGAACGATTGACTCTCGAGTCTTACATCACTACTCGTCAGTTCCGGTCCAGCAGTTGCGATGGTCCTACCGCTGCCCCAGTCACCGAGACAGTGAAACCTGGGTTGACATCTCCGTAGACTTTATTCTCGCTGCTGATCCGATGACTTTCACAGCGACTTGTGTGACTTGCAGTGCCGGTCCTAGCTTTTCTGAGGCCCTACGCTGGATCTCTTTTGGCCCCCCCCCCACTCTTTATTTACATTTCTCCCTCTACCCTATATATTCACCCCTCAAGTTATACCTCTATCCTGAGCAATGTAAAGTAAAAAACTTGCACTGCATAATCTTTAATTCTTTGAATAAAAATAAAATAATGATACCTTGTGTGAAGCTATAATTTACAAGTAATTATTACTCAGATATATCATCATCATCATTCGGACCTCCTTTCCCACCCTAGGGCAGGGTGAGGAGTAGCAACGTACAGACAGCCCAAATTTGCCCAGACCAATGGGCCACGCTTCCATTCACTCATCATTCAAGCCCCCGGAATCCTGGCTCTATCGGAGATATATAAAAACAGAAATGATATATAAAAATATATATAAAAACAGAAATGGTCATTGCCATATAACTCCATAGTGGCAAAAAGGCTACAGCGTATGTGTGTGTATATATATATATATATATATATATATATATATATATATATATATATACTGTAAGATTATGAACTACAACTATTAGAAAAGGAAAAATTTATATCTAAAATGCTTAATAGTGGCATACAGGTTGCAACAAAAATATTGACACAAAACCTGCAACATCAGTCAAAATACCATTATAATCGGTAATAATTCTGAAATTGACACCACAACGCTGTAGGCTCTCATATATAAGTAATCATAATCCACAGAAAGTTTGAAGATTCTGTTATACTATAAATAGCGATAATTAATATTATTATTATTACACGAGGAATTTTAGCAATGAATTTAGACTTTCACCCTCCTGCATTTTCTTGAAGCGAAGTCGTCTATTATATCATCAGAGTTAAAATGCTTCTCTAGCTCTCTGTTGATGCTAATGACAGCAAGTGAAATGAAAAAGTTACCATTCAGCTAAATGGCACCCCCAATGGCTGTCACCCGGGGCGGGCCGCCCGCGAAATTTTTTTTCCTGCCCAGTTCCGTCACTTTGCACATATGGCATCGTTGCCCTGTGTTTAGTTTGGCAACGCCGCGCAGCAGTGAGCCATATCGGATGCCAGGTTTAGTATTCATCACAATTATTTACCTTTTTTATGCTTGACTATAAACATAATACCTGACTATCTATATTTTACATGGATTGAAAGAATAATAGAGACATAGAGGTCATATAGTTTTCGCTGCCTTAGCTTAAATAAATATAAAAAGGGGCCATACCACTGTCTTTACTTCGTCACTCGTCTGCTGAGAGAGAGAGAGAGAGAGAGAGAGAGAGAGAGACAAGATACTCTCTACACTTTGCTAAAATTAGTTATGTGTTGATTTAATGAAAATGCGGTACGTCTTAGGGGTGGTACATGACTGTTCGTTGAGAACACTTATCAGTAACATATGTTGTAGGCCTATACTACTTTCCCTGTCATTTCTTGTCATTGCTCCCAGACGTACGATTCAATCAGCTGTGTTTACAATCGGCATGGATCTGCTGGTCATGAATCAACTTCAAGGTAAGCTATGGTGTAACGGGGTTGTTAATAACAGTAACTTGGTTAGTTTTTAGAGTGAGCATCATGCGTAGGCCTGCCTATTATATATAACCAGAGAGTGGACGCTAACAGAAGAATAAAAAGGATACAGCAAGGCCATGAGAGTCGGGTCAGGTGAGTGCAACAATGGGTTCTGGGAGGCCACATATGGTACGGAGAAGTGGGAAAATATATAGTGGAGAGACTGTTTTCCCCTATATGGAAAAGGCATTGTAGCAAGAGCAAAAATGGTGTATCTTGACAAAGCATGGAGGAACTTTTGTGTGGTAAATTCTAAGTTTTGGACGTCTCAGAAATTCATATATATATATATATATATATATATATATATATATATATATATATATATATTTTAGACAGTTCTAAGTAACCTGACATGATTTTACTAATATACCTAAGAAAAACAAGAAAATAATCTGAAATCCAACCTGACAAATGATTTTACTAATATACCTAAGAAAAACAAGAAAATAATCTGAAATCTAACCTGACATATATACCTAAGAAAATGTCTAATGAAACATTGATATTCAGGCATCATTGATACCAATATTTCCCAGCTTGCAGCAGAAATTACCAAGGTTAACCCTTAAGAATGATCATGAAAAGCGTTTTAGGTGATAAAATATTATGGGTCATTAACCTCTCTCTCCTGTAAACACAGCTGATTGAATCGTACGTCTGGGAGCAATGACAAGAAATGACAGGGAAAGTAGTATAGGCCTACAACATATGTTACTGATAAGTGTTCTCAACGAACAGTCATGTACCACCCCTAAGACGTACCGCATTTTCATTATACGACTGAAAGATGACTGATTCATAGGACTGCATTTCTAGTCTGGCCATGTGGAAAGGATGGAGGGTGAGAAACTGACGAGGAGTGTGTGAGTGAGGTGGAGGGGAGAAGGGGAGGGGAGGCCAAGGATGAGATGAAGGGATGGAGTGGAGAGGTATATGAGAGAGGGGGGTGTGAGCTGGGAGCAGGGCAGTGAAATGGCGGGGGACGGCGACATGGAGGCGATTTGTTTGTGGCCACCCCTTATGGGATTAAGGCGTCTGGTAATAGATACATAGATTTCTAGTCCGTTCGGAGACCGTGACGCCTTTTCCTCAGCAATTTGTTTTGTCTGTTTCTTGTCTTACACTGTCAGTGCCATAAACATAAATGTTAGTGAGAAAATTAACGTGTGATACGCACAATACATCTATATACGTACCATGCCATTTAGACTAGGCAGGCGCGCGCACACACACACACACACACACACACACACACACACATGAATAACTCCCATGAATTAATTTGAAGAAAAGCTCAAGATCCAAGTGGTGGTGGTGGTGGTTGCAGCGGCGGCGGTGGTGGTGGTTGGGTGGGGTGGTGTTGGTGGTAGTGGTGGTTGGGTGGGGTCGTGGTGGTTGGGTGGTGTGGTGGATGAGAGGTGCCTATGTGGTGGTGGTGGTGGTGGTGGTGATTCTATGGTAATGGTGGTGGTGCCAGGGCTCCAGCAGGAAGGTGATAGGCACATGTTACGGTAACACGATGCTAATCATAAAGTGCTACACAAGTGATGTAATCATGTAATGCCAGTGTCTCTGAGTCTTACTTTATCTGTAAGATCTCAGCTGCAACATGACAACATTTTTCGTTCATGAAAGGTGCCTGAACTATATTGCTGGTATTAACAAAACCAATGGCACTGCGTCAGGTTCACGCAGCCACACCTCACGCCTCACATTCTATGCCATATTGACACCAGCACAGGCTTGCTATTTTCACACGCCTTACCCGTTCATTTGTGCTGCTAGACACACGCTGCCTCGTTCTGGCAGCTCGCTGTTGTCTCACACCGCTGATGTGGCCCATAGTCTTGTGTAAGTGCACCACAAGTTGGTACATTGACAAAAATACACCAACAAAATATAACACCGGTAACTTCCTTGCCTGCGCCTGCCCTCCTGGTCGGCTGTTGCATTGTGGGTAGTGTAGTGACGTCACACAGCCAATCAGATGTCATCTCTTTCCGGCGTCAGGCCCCGCAGCCAATCACCGCAAATGTACGTACTGTATCAAATCTTTCACTCGTGCCTCAGGGATAAATCTGTACGAATTAGTGGTAAACATCTAACTGTACATTAACACTGCATTAATACGATGTTTGTGGTGTATACAGGGAAAATATACTATCGTTTTCCCGCTCAGTGTGGGAAGATGTTGAAATTTTGGCCTGATTTGAAGATATACTGTTTAATAAAGGCAGTATTATTACCGATGAAATAACTGTTGACAGCCTAAGCCCTAAGCCGAGTGGCTGGAATTCATGTTATTTTAGTGTTGTACCATTTATCTGTACACCAAACGATGTCTCTCTCACTGCACACACCCCTTCTCCACACACACACACACACACACACACACACACACCTATACATAAACCATTACAGCTTTCTTACTCTCACGTGCAAAGGATGACACCCCAGCACCATAACTATCCCTCAGTCACATCATCATCATCATCACTCAATCGATCGCTATAACTCGTTGCATCACCCCATCACTGTAACTATCACTGAATCACTCCATTACTGTCACTACGCCTCTCTGAATAACTCTGTCACTATTACTGAGCCACTCCATCACTATAAGTTACTCGTTGAATCACTGCATCACTATCACTCACTGCATCACCATCACTATCACTTAATCCCGTCACTGTCACTCACTCCATCACCATCACTTACTTAGTCACTCCACCAGCACTCCCTGACAACTCCATCGCTATCACTACCACCCACTGAATCTAGCCTCTATCTATCTGTCTGTCTGTCTATCTATCTGTCTGTCTACACTTAATCCCGTCACTTTGTCACTCACTCCATCACCATCACTTACCTAGTCACTCCACCAGCACTCACTGACAACTCCATCGCTATCAGTACCACACACTGAATCTATCTATCTATCTGTCTGTCTGTCTGTCTGTCCATCTATCTATCTATCTGTCTATACCTATCCATCTATCTGTCTGTCTGTCCATGTCTCTTTATATATCTATCTATGTCTGTATCTGTCTGTCTGTCTGTCTATCTATCTATCTGTCTGTCTATCTATCTGTCTGAATCACTTCACATATTTTTCCTTGGTAATATCTCACTCAATCCTTCCTTCATTATTTCTGTCATCATTATCACTCACTGCATTATTCCCTCATTATCTGTCATTACTATCTATTCTATCTATCTATTGCCAGACGCCTTAATTCCGTAAGGGTGGCCACAAACTAATCGCCTCCATGTCTCCCTGTCCCCGGCCATTTCAATGCCTTGCTCCCAGCTCACACCCCCCTCTCTCATATTCCTCTCCCCTCCATCTCATCCTTGGCCTACCCCTCCCTCTCCCCCCTCCACCTCACTCACACACACTCTCCTCGTCAGTCTTTCACTCTCCATCCTCTCTAAATGTCCTGTAAAAAGTAATTAATCTTAACACAGCTCCACCACGCACATTCTGGAGGCGCCTTAAGTATTCCAGCCAGACTAACTTTTTTTTTTCTTAATGCAAGGAAGAAGGAACCAAAGGCCAGGAGCCCGCAAACCGTCCCTTCCAAGAAAAAAACAAAAACAATACAATAGAGAGCCAAATTCAAGATGCGTTCATTTCGAGATGCCTGGACACACTGCGTTGGAAAGACTGGAGATCATAGGAAGTAGGAAATACAGAGGGAGACAGTTCCAGAGTTGACTTGTTGCATAAATGAAGGACTGGGAGTAACGGTTAACTTCCCTACCTACCTACCTACCTATCTACCTACACTGGAGATCATAGAAAGTAGGAAATACGGACAGAGGGAGACAGTTCCAGAGTTGACCTGTTGCATAAATGAAGGACTGGGAGTAACGGTTAACTCTTGTCACGTGTGGGAAATAAGCTGCAAAATGACGAAAATCTGGGCCAAGTTGCGGTGAAGAGAGTATAGCTGCTATTACTGCTCTTGAGGCCTGGTGGTGTAGTGGGTTCAGTGGGCCAATGGGACTAAGCCTGTAACTGTTTATGTCCAAGGGTTGGTTGGGGTTCAGTGCTGACAATGCCACTCAGGGGCGTGTGAGGCTGGTCATCCTTGCCATAGCAGGACTTAATAGCCTAGCCCCTGAACCCTACGCTTTCAAGGGATTAGTAGTAGTAGTAGCAGTGGTAGTTCAGTAGTGGTAATAGTAGTAGTAGTTTAGTAGTGGTGGTAGGCTAGTAGTAGTAGTAGTTGTAGTAGTAGTAGCAGTAGTATGAGTAGTACAGTAATGGTAATAGTTGTAGCAGTAACTTAGTAGTGGTGGTAGGATAGTAGTAGTAGTAACAATAGCAGTAGCAGCAGCAGCAGTAGTAGTGGTAGTGGTAGTAGCAGTAGTAGCAGCAGCAGTAGTAGTATCCCTCGGTTCATCATAAATATCAACCCAGTGGACTGCAGGCTGAAGTTGTCCTCATCCTGCAGTCCATCATCGTCCTTTCAGTTGACAGGGAGGGAGTTAAGGCAGGTTTGTATAGACAGGCAGGTCCACCGCCTGGTTATATCAGTGCCACCAGGTGAAGGCAGCCATCTCCATGAGTCTCCTTGGTTACTAGTCGAATTAACCCTCATACCTGACTACATCTGGCCATCAGCTGAGCTGAAAGGGGTTTACGGATCTTTGTTATGAGGTAGGAATGAGTCTCCTTGGTTACTAGTCAAATCAACCCTCCAGTCTGACTACACTTGGCCATCAACTGAGCTGAAAGGAGTTACGGAAGGGTGAGAGAGAGAGAGAGAGAGAGAGAGAGAAGGAAAGAAGGTGGGAAAGTGATGGGCGAGGAAGGGAAGGAAGGAATGAGGGAAGGATGCAAAGAGGAAAAGAAAGGCAGTGAATGAATACAAGGAAAGAAGAAGGGAATAAATGAAGGAAAGGAAGGAGGCAGGTAGAAGAGAAGGAAGGCAGAGAAATGAAGGAAGAAACGCCTATAAAGATGGAAAAGAGGAAGGAAGGATGGAAGAAGAAAGAAAACAGGCAAAAAGAAAGGAAATAAGAAAGAAGGAAGAATGAAAAGAAAAGAAGGAAGGGGAAGGAAGGAAGGAAGGATGGAAGAAGAAAGAAAACAGGCAAAAAGAAAGGAAATAAGAAAGAAGGAAGGAAGAAAGAATGAAAAGAAAAGAAGGAAGGGGAAGGAAGGAAGGAAGGACAGAAGGGAGAGCAGGAAGAAAGAAAGGAAGGAAAGAAATAAAGAAGAATGAGGAAAGAAGGAAGGAAGGAAGGCAAATGAAATAGGGAAAGTAAAAGAAGAAAGAAAAGAATGGGATGGAAGGAAGGAGACAAAGGAAAGAAGAAACGAAGGCTGGGAGAAAGATAGGAGGGAAAGAAGGGGAATGAAATAAAAAGAAGGTAGGAAGGCAGGGAGGAACTGATAATGAAGAAGGAAAGAAGGAAAAGGAAGGAAGGAAGGAAGGACTGGAGAGAAAGAAAGAAGACAGAGAGATAAGGGAAGGAAGGCAGGCAGAAAAGAAGGCGCATTCTTCACTTTTGACATTAATTAATTCACCCAGTGAACAATCAAATAAATAATTTGAACTCCATAAATCGCTAAGTGTAATAAAATTAATGCAGGATACGATAAAAAAAAAAAAAAAGTTCATTTACGGTTTATGTAATGATGAAACTGTCTTAATTTTCCATTACAAAGTCTAGAATAAAATAACCTGCAGTAAAAAAATACAAGATAAAAATACAAATAAACTAAATATTTTGTTATAATAATGAAAACTAATTCATTTTAGTACATTAATTACTAGCAAAAATAGCTAAAAGAATTACAGAAATATAGAGGCAAACGATGGTGACGCAGGGACGCGAAGATGGGTTTGGCGAAGTTATTATTGCATTTTACTGGACCCTGACGGCTTGGATTTTAAAAGTAAGTATTGTTATTTTATTGCCAAGTTTTTAAGGTTAATTACATATAGTAAAAGTATATAAAAATCATGCGATGGAGGAGTAATGGCATGGTGTGTGGAGGCTGGGACAGGATCAGTGTTATAATTCTCTCGTATGTACATGGAGAGGGTCGCCTTCATGTCCTGGCACCCATATAACAGGCCGGTGGATCTGCCTGGCAATAAAAACATCCATCAGGTCCCTCACTATTCCCTGAAAGGAGGATGGCAGACCCCAGGATGAGGCAGCTTCTGAGCTTCATCCTGCATTCCATAGCAACAAGCGTATCAATAGGGCAGAGGATGCTGTGTGTTCCGCCATTAATATATAGGATTTTGGCTCTGTATATGGGTAGAGGAATAATTTTTGGATAATATTTACCACAAATGAAGGGTAATATTTACAAAATCAGGAAATAAAAGCAGCAATATGTTTCATTTCAAAGTCAGCTTTCTTCAGAAACTTTTCCGCATTTTAAAAAACCGCAAGATGTGTAGTTGTAGTGAGTGTAATGTCAGTAGTGGCAGTGTGTGTGTGTTTTTGGTGGTGTGTTATGGTATAGGCCAGTTGTTCATAACCTGGGGGTAATTACACCCTAACGGGTAATTGGGCCTTTTCGTGGGGGTAATATTAGTAAGTCATTGCTCAGCCATTTTTTTTTTTTAATAAGACAGTAAAAAATATTATCATCAGCAGGATGTGTCAACTTTCAGGATAAAGCTTGGTAAGTACAGTAATACACCATTGGAGCCTAGGCCATACTCGTGTTTTTTTTTTTTTTTTTTTTTTTTTTTAATCGAGACGAAGATGCACTTGGCAGGTTGGTGATGATTGGCTGACTGCATCATTAGTTCATAATGTCTTTACTCGTTAGTATTAATTAACAACATATATGTGAGGGGTAATTAGGGTTAGTACATGTTATTCAGACATGTTGCATTCAGCCAGTCATCACCAACCTGTCAAGTGCATCTTTGCCTCGATAAAAAAAACTGAGTATAGTGAGTACACAAGATACTGATGTCTTTTGTAGTTACATATGGTACTGCTGTGATGTGCCACTTTATGTATTATTATTATTATTATTATTAAAAAAAGAAAGAAAGAAAAAAAAAGGGCAGGTTATTGAGTGTAAGAGGGTATTGGCTGTCACGGTGCCCCAAACAGAAAAAGACGGATTCCAGTGTTTTAGCCTCACACCAGCACTCACACCAAATGAATGTTGTACCGTACTGGAAACAATTAAATTTAGTGCGTGATATAGAGGGGGTGTGAGCTGGAGGAGGGACAGCAAAATGGTGGGGGACAGAGTGACATGAAGGCACTTTGTTTGTGGCCACCCCTTTCGGGATGAAGGCATTTGAGATATACAGGCATACCCCGGTTTAACGATGCAATTGGTTAGGTAAAAACCCAATGTTAGGTGGGGTATTGTACCTCAGGGTAGATTTAACATGTAAAGTATAGGCATGCATTTCCCAGCCTTGGGTTTCCCCCCCAACCAAGTCCTAAACCCACCCAAATGAGCCCAAACACAAGTTTCTAGCCCACCTAAACCCCAAAATAGCTTTAAAACAAATTAAACAATGCCTAAAAGCAGTTTATAACTCACCTAAACCCCAAAATAGCTTTAAAACAAATTAAACAATGCCTAAAAGCAGTTTATAACTCACCTAAACCCCAAAATAGCTTTAAAACAAATTAAACAATGCCTAAAAGCAGTTTATAACTCACCTAAACCCCAAAATAGCTTTAAAACAAATTAAACAATGCCTAAAAGCAGTTTATAACTCACCTAAACCCCAAAATAGCTTTAAAACAAATTAAACAATGCCTAAAAGCAGTTTATAACTCACCTAAACCCCAAAATAGCTTTAAAACAAATTAAACAATGCCTAAAAGCAGTTTATAACTCACCTAAACCCCAAAATAGCTTTAAAACAAATTAAACAATGCCTAAAAGCAGTTTATAACTCACCTAAACCCCAAAATAGCTTTAAAACAAATTAAACAATGCCTAAAAGCAGTTTATAACTCACCTAAACCCAAAATAAAATACTATATGAAAATCATCCAAAATGTCTGGCAATAATCCTACAGTAAAGTGTGCCAAAATGGCAATGTTCAACCCACACTGACTAAAACACATTAATCTAAGACTAAAACAGTTAATAAATCAACCTAAACACAAAACCTAAGTCAAAAATATCACCACAATTGGTTTGACAAAATCCACCGCCATGGTTATAGCAGGTGTGGCCATTGTTGGGCAGGGCAGGGTGGTACAGTACTGTATTGCTACAGCATGATACAGTATATACTGTATTGCTACAGCATGATACAGTATATACTGTATTGCTACAGCATGATACAGTATATACTGTATTGCTACAGCATGATACAGTATATACTGTATTGCTACAGCATGATACAGTATATACTGTATTGCTACAGCATGATACAGTATATACTGTATTGCTACAGCATGATACAGTATATACTGTATTGCTACAGCATGATACAGTATATACTGTATTGCTACAGCATGATACAGTATATACTGTATTGCTACAGCATGATACAGTATATACTGTATTGCTACAGCATGATACAGTATATACTGTATTGCTACAGCATGATACAGTATATACTGTATTGCTACAGCATGATACAGTATATACTGTATTGCTACAGCATGATACAGTATATACTGTATTGCTACAGCATGATACAGTATATACTGTATTGCTACAGCATGATACAGTATATACTGTATTGCTACAGCATGATACAGTATATACTGTATTGCTACAGCATGATACAGTATATACTGTATTGCTACAGCATGATACAGTATATACTGTATTGCTACAGCATGATACAGTATATACTGTATTGCTACAGCATGATACAGTATATACTGTATTGCTACAGCATGATACAGTATATACTGTATTGCTACAGCATGATACAGTATATACTGTATTGCTACAGCATGATACAGTATATACTGTATTGCTACAGCATGATACAGTATATACTGTATTGCTACAGCATGATACAGTATATACTGTATTGCTACTGCCATCGCTAGGCCAGGCTATCGCATCTACGGCTATTGTATCTCAGGTTCTGCCTCTACTGACATTTTTCTGTAGGTTGTATAATAACTTATGTGGTAGGTGGGGGCGCTCACCATCCACTCACTCGATGTAGTGCTGCCCTCGGGTGTCTGCCCTTTCCTCTCCTCCATTCTTCTTTCCTTCCATCCTCTTCTGTCTTTCCTTCATTCTTTCCTCTTCCTTCTGCCTAGTAGTGACTTTATGCTCCCTCTTCTGTCTTTCCTTCATTCTTTCCACTTCCTTCTGCCTGTAGGTGACTCTACACTGAGTGACAAGCCAAATGGTTTCCTGTACACCAGGAAACCATTTACTACGCTGGGTGGTAACCATATAACCAGATTATGGCGCCTGGTGGTTTAGTGGGTAATTACCGTGCTCCAGTCAGTGAAGGTTTATATCCAAGGGATGGTTGGGGTTTATTGCTCATGTAATGCCACTCAGGGATGAGTGAGGCTGGTCACTCTCATCTTAAATGTCAGGACCAACTGCCTAGCCCCGGGCTGCTACGCTACTCATGGGGCAATGTAGGATTGGATGATGGCTGGCTGTACTGTATAATAACTTATAAAACAACTACCAGTACCAATATATTTTTGTGGTGTTACTCCTGGTGTATATAGGATGGGGGCGTAACAGCCTGTCATGGTGTGGCAAGGGCTACCACTCACAAAAACGGTAACACCCGCTGCTATAGGCCAACCAGCCAGGTTTGCACAACTGAGAGGGGGGCGTAACAGCCTGTCATGGTGTGGCAAGGGGCAGCACTCACAAAAACGGTAACACCTGCTGCTATAGGCCAACCAGCCAGGTTTTATCAACTGACAAGTAACGCCTTTGGGTTTCACCGCTGCATTGGGCTAGCCTAGAGGCGATTTTTTTTGGTTTTAATCATTTTTTTTTTTTTTTTCCAGTGCGTTAGTGGACATCTGTGCTGGGAGGGGGTTGGTAATAGCCAATACCCTCTTCAGGCATAAAATGATCCACAGGTATACATGGCGAGTGATGAGAAGGGTGGGTGGTGAACTGAATGAAAGGAAGGCAATGATTGATTATGTGTGTGTGGATGAAAGGATGCGAAGATGTATATTGGATGCAAGAGTTTATAGAGGTTGGGGGAGTGGCCTTTCTGACCACTACTTGGTGGTGGCCAGAATTAGGATGCAAGTAAGATGGAGGAATAGAAGAAGGGAAAGACGAGAGGAAGGAGTAGTTGCAAGGAGAGTGGAAAGGTTACAAGAGGATGAGAAAAAGGCAGAGTATAAGAGAGATGTGGAGGAACGATTGGGCAAATATGAATTGGAGCAGATGGGAGACGTGGAAGGTGTGTGTAAGATATTTACAGAAGAAATATGTGCAGCATGTGATGTGGTGTGTGGAAGGAAGAGAAGACGGAGGGGGGTGCAAGGAACAGCGTGGTGGACTGAAGAGGTGAAACAGGCTGTGGCACAAAAGAAGAAAGCATACAATGAATGGATGAGAAATAGGGACATGGAAGAAGTTGAGAGGCGGAAGAGAGAGTTATATGTGGAAAGGAAGAGAGAGGTGAAAAGATTAGTAAGAGAGAGTAAGAAGAGAGTGGATGAGGAATTTGGAAGGAATTTGAGTGTAAAGTGGAGGGACTGTAAGAAAATGTTCTGGAAAGAGGTGAAAAGAGTAAGACAGGGTGGAAGTGAAGTTAGCAGGGGAGTGAAAGATAAAAATGGTAGATTACTAGTGGAGAAGGGACAAAAAGTGAGCAGATGGAGAGAACACTTTAAGGAATTGTTGAACATAGAGGATGGAAGTAATGCGAGTATAAGTGGCTGGGGAATGGCTGGGAGAAGGAGGGAGGTGAGAAGACAGGAAGAAATCAGTAGGATAGAAGTTGTGGAAGCAATGAAGAAAGTTAAATCGGGGAAAGCCCCAGGAATTGATGGAGTGTGTGGTGAAATGCTGAAACATGGGGGAGAGATAGTAGTAGAATGGATGTGGAAGACGTGCAGATTGGCCTGGGAGGAAGGTAGAGTCCCGGAGGATTGGAAGTCAGGTATAATTATTCCCTTGTACAAAGGAAAAGGGGAAAAAGAAGTGTGTGGTAATCATAGGAGCATTTGTGTTCTTAGTGTAATAGGAAAAGTGTATGGTAGGATACTTATTGACAGAGTTAGGGAAAGAACAGAGAAATTAGTTGGAGAAGAACAGGGAGGCTTTAGGAAGGGAAGAGGTTGTGTAGATCAGATATTCATTCTTAGATCTTTAGTGGAAAAGTTTCTAGAGAAGGGAAAGAAGTTGTATGCGGCTTTCATGGATTTGGAGAAAGCATAAGAAAGGGTGGATAGACAAGGATTGTGGAAAGTGTTAAGAATATACGGAGTAGATGGGAAGTTGTTGAATGCTGTGAAGAGTATGTACGATGGTGCGAAGGCTGCAGTGCGTGTGGATGGTGACCTAAGTGAATTTTTCTCTTTGAAAGTTGGGTTGAAACAGGGATGTGTCATGTCTCCATGGTTGTTCAATCTGTACATGGATGGGGTAATAAAAGAGGTACAAGGTAGGGTAGTGGATGTTGGAGTGGCCCTGGTGAGAGAGGATAGTGTTTGGAAACTCCCTGTACTGTTGTTTGCAGATGATACTGTGTTGTTGAGTGAAGACGAAGGGGAGCTGCAAGGCTTGGTGGATGAGTACGATGGTGCGAAGGCTGCAGTGCGTGTGGATGGTGACCTAAGTGAATTTTTCTCTTTGAAAGTTGGGTTGAAACAGGGATGTGTCATGTCTCCATGGTTGTTCAATCTGTACATGGATGGGGTAATAAAAGAGGTACAAGGTAGGGTAGTGGATGTTGGAGTGGCCCTGGTGAGAGAGGATACTGTTTGGAAACTCCCTGTACTGTTGTTTGCAGATGATACTATGTTGTTGAGTGAAGAAGAAGGGGAGCTGCAAGGCTTGGTGGATGAGTTTGAGAGAGTGTGTAAGAAACGGAATCTAAAGGTGAATGTAGGGAAGAGTAAAGTGATGGTCTTTGAGAGAGGTGAAGTCAGTGAATGTACAGCGAGGTTGGATGGTGAGGAATTGGAAAATGTACGTTTAAGTACTTGGGTAGTGTGATGAGTAAGGATGGAGGTTTGGAGGGTGGAGTGCTTGAAAGGGTACAGCAGGGAAGAAAGGTTGCTGGTTCTTTGAAAGCAGTGATAAGAAACAGGGAAGTGAGCATGGAAGTGAAAAAGTTACTACATGACAGTATTGTGATACCAACTGTAACGTATGGAAGTGAAGCTTGGACGTTGTTGGAAGGACACAAGTCAAGAGTGAGAGCAGTGGAAATGAGTTATTTAAGAGGAGCCTGTGGAGTCACATGGAGAGACAGGCTGACGAATGAGGATATAAAGGAGCGTTGTGGTGCTGATGTGGATGTGATAGGAAGCGTTATGAGGAACACACTGAAGTGGTTTGGCCATGTGGAGAGGATGGAGGGTGAAAGACTGACGAAGAGAGTGTATGTGAGTGAGGTGGAGCAGGGAAGAGGGAGGGGGAGGCCGAGGATGAGATGGAGGGATGGGGTGGAGAAGTATATGAGAGAAGGGGGTGTGAGTTGGGAGCAGGGCAGTGAAATGGCGGGGGACAGGGCGACTTGGAGGCGATTTGTTTATGGCCACCCCAAACGACTGTGGCTTCTGGCAATAGATGGATAGATATATCTATTACACTAGGCTTATGTTGTCAGTGTTTATATATATTAAGGTAACCTCTTTTTGGAATTACCTTTATATATATTAAACTGTATTTGGCAGCAAGACTCATGGCAGGGGTTGGGGGCCAGCACTCCCACACAATGGCAGGGGTTGGGGGCCAGCACTCCCACACAATGGCAGGGGTTGGGGGCCAGCACTCCCACACAATGGCAGGGGTTGGGGGCCAGCACTCCCACACAATGGCAGGGGTTGGGGGCCAGCACTCCCACACAATGGCAGGGGTTGGGGGCCAGCACTCCCACACAATGGCAGGCAGTTGCAAGTTTTGGCTGCCATGGATGTCAACAAATTATGCCTCATTTGCCATACACCAGATGGTGATGTGATGGATGTGAGAGAATTTACTGTGCTGTACTCTGAGATGGTCTGGCCCTGTGGACACAATGGAGAATGAGAGACTGACTAGGAGAGTGGATGTGAAGAGGTGGAGGGAAGGATAAGTGGGAGACCAAGAATAAGGTGGAGGGATGGGATAGGGAGGATGGAAAGTGAGAGACTGACTAGGAGTGTGTATGTGAGGAGGTGGAAGGAAGGATAAGTGGAAGACCAAGAATAAGGTGGAGGGATGGGATAGGGAGGATGGAGAGTGAGAGACTGACTAGGAGAGTGGATGTGAGTGAAGATGTGGAGGGGAAGAAAAAACAAAAAACAAGGATAAGATGAAGGGCTGGGCTGGGGAGGTATTGAGGAAGATCCTGGTGAGCTGGTGAAAGGGCTGGCTAATAGCAGAGCACAGGCTGACATGGAGGTGATTTGTTTGTGGCCACCCCTTGTGGGATTAAGGCAGGTAGCCATAGATAGACAAATAAATAGACAGACAGGTGTATTATGTAGTCTAATATATGTATTTTTTTCAGGCTGGTGATGGTGGGTGAAGTTGTTGCTGCCACATGGGGGGAGGGCAGCCTGATGGTGTACAGGACCCTGGATTAACGTGGCTGCAAGGTCAGTGTTTGGGCCATAAGTTTGTAGGACAAGTTGCTTTTCAAATTCCATAAGTCAAGGCTGGGGAGAGAGGGTGGAGGGGAGAGAGGGAGGGATAGGATGAGATGGAGGGAGGGAGCAGAGAGGTACAGGAGAGAGGGAGATGTGAGCTGGGGGGAGGGCAGTGAAATGGCAGGGGACAGGGTGACATGGAGGCTATTTGTCTGTGGGCAGCCCTCATAAGATTAAGGGCTATAGATATATAGAGAGATAGATACTGTAGATTAATGTATAAAATGCCTTCTTTTTATCTATCTAGTGCCAGTTGCCTCACTCCCATAAGGGGTAGCCACAAACAAATTGCCTCCATGTTGCCCTGTCCCCTGCCATTTCACTGCCCTCCCCTAGACTTACCCCCCTTCTCTCATGTACCTCTCCCCTCCCTCTCATCCTTGGTCTCCCCCTCCCTCTCATTCGCTCTGCCTCACTCACATACACTCTCCTAGTCAGTCTCTCACTCCATACTCTCCACTCCATCCCTCCACCACATCCTTGGTCTCCCCCTCCACCTCACTCACACACACTCTCCTAGTCGGTCTCTCACTTTCCATCCTCTCCACTCCATCCCTCCATCTCATCCTTGGTCTCCCCCTCCACCTCACATAGACTCTCCTAGTCAGTCTCTCACTCCATCCTCTGCACTCCATCCCTCCATCTCATCCTTGGTCTCCCCCTCTATCTCACTCACACACACTCTCCTAGTCAGTCTCTCACTCCATCCCCAATCTCATCCTTGGTCTCCCCCTATATCTCACTCACACACTCTCCTAGTCAGTGTCTCACTCTTGTCCACTCCATCCCTCCATCTGGTTTTGGTTAATTAAATGAGGTTATTTATTTATTTAATTTTTTTTTTGGGGGGGGAGGTGGAAGAGGACAAGCACAAAAATGAGTCATGTGTGTAAAGTTAAATAAAAAAAATGTTGCTGTATCCAAAAAATTCATGTTTAGTCCAAAAGTGTGTGTGTGTGTGTGTGTGTGTGTGTGTGTGTGTGTGTATTATTTAGTCTCGTATGTATTTTTTCAGGCTGGTGGTGCTGGCTGCTGGTGTCAGGAGTAGTTGGGCAGATGAGTGCACAGTCTGGTGGTGGATGGCACTTGGCATTGAGGTATTGGCAGGGGGAGTGCTGTACTGATGCATATTTACCACAGTATATTCATGGAGAGTGAGAGACTAACTAGAAGTGCATGTGAGTGAGATGGAGGGTGGGAGAGGGAGACCAAGGATGAGATGGAGGGATGGAGTGGAGAGGTATATGAGAGAAGGGGGTGTGTGTGAAGTTGGGGGGATGGAGTGAGAGACTAACTAGGAGAGTAAGTAGATATAGATACATAGATAGATATTTAGACAGATAGGTAAATAGATAAATAGACAGATGGATGATTATATTGGTCATCATCATCATCAGGACCTCCTTTCCCAAACTGGATAGATAAATAAATGAGATAGATAGATAGATGGGTCAAGAGGTACATGAGTAGATAGATAGATAGATAAGTAGATAGATGGGCCTTTAGCTCCTTCTTCCTCACATAAAAAAAGTAGATAGATAAATAGATAGATAGCTGGGTAAATAGGATGGTAAGTAGAGAAATGGCTAGACAGATAGATAGATAGATAGATAGACAAACATTGATATATTTATTCATTTAGATAAGATAGATAAATAGATAGATAGCTGGGTAAATAGGATGGTAAGTAGAGAAATGGCTAGATAGATAGATAGATAGCTAAATAGATACACAGACAAACATTGATATATTTATTCATTTAGATAGATAGATAAATAGATAGATAGCTGGGTAAATAGGATGGTAAGTAGAGAAATGGCTAGATAGATAGATAGATATGTAGATAGATAGCTAAACAGATAGATAGACATTGATATATTTATTCATTTAGATAAATAGATAGATAGCTGGGTAAATAGGATGGTAAGTAGAGAAATGGCTAAATAGATATGTAGACAGATAGCTAAATAGAGATAGATAGATAGATAGCTAAATAGATAGATATATAGATAGATAGCTAAATAGATACACAGACAAACATTGATATATTTATTCATTTAGATAGATAAATAGATAGATAGCTGGGTAAATAGGATGGTAAGTAGAGAAATGGCTAGATAGATAGATATGTAGATAGATAGACAAACATTGATATATTTATTGGTGTGTGGAAACAGCTCCTGAAATATTAAACATTTACCCTCTATAAGTTGTCTTATAGTGGTAGGTGGTGGCCACCATTATCCACTCACTTGATGTAGTGCTGCCTACTTCTTTCTTAACCTTTATCATTCTTTTTCTGTGCCTGCCCTCCTCTCTTCCTATTTCTCACCATTATCCACTCACTTGATGTAGTGCTGCCTACTTCTTCCTTAGCCTTTATCATTCTTTTTCTGTGCCTGTCCTCCTCTCTTCCTATTTCTCCCATCTTTCCTGTCACTTCTTATTGCTTTTCTTTCCTTTACAGGTGGCTTTACATTGAGTGACAAGCCTAATGGTTTCCTGTAAGCCAAGAAACCATTTACAACGCCGGGTGGTAACCATACAACCAAACCATACGTGCTCCCTACGTGTCAACAAGTGGGTTGGTGGAGGGTTAGTGCCCCTCCCCGTAAAACAAATAACTCAAAGTCAAATGGCCACCCTTTACGGGATTATGGCGTCTGGCAATAGATAGATATATAGATTACTAGTCAAATCAACCCTCTAATCTGATCACTAACAATTATAATCCAATTTTTATTCGTTCTTTCATCTGAGGGAACTGGCCAACCCATAGCTGGAATACTGTACTTAGTTGAGGTAGGGATGAGTCTCCTTGGTTACTAGTCAAATCAACCCTCCAATCAGACTACACTTGGCCATCAACTGAGCTGAAAGGGGTTTACGGATCTTTGTTATGAAGTAGGAATGAGTCTCCTTGGTTACTAGTCAAATCAACCCTTCAGTCTGATCACTAACAAATATAATCCTATTTTCATTATTTATATTTTATGATGACAGTGGCAGTGATGATGATGATGATGATAGTGGCAGTGATGATGGTGATGACAGTGGCAGTGATGATGATGATGACAGTGGCAGTGATGATGATGATGATGATGGTGACAGTGGCAGTGATGATGATGATGATGATGATGACAGTGGCAGTGATGATGCTGGTGACAGTGGCAGTGATGATGATGATGATAACAGTGGCAGTAATGATGGTGATCACTGGCAGTGATGATGGTGGTGGTGGTGGTGGCAGTGATGATGGTGATGATGATGATGACTTGCAGTGATTATGATAATGTTGGGCATTTCAGAGCAAAATATTAATACTGCATTTTGCTTTCCAGGACTGTGTGGTGGTGATGATGATGATGACGATGATGATGAAGGGTATTTCAGAGCAAAATATTAATACTGCATTTTGCTTTCCAGGACTGTGTGGTGATGATGATGATGATGATGATGACGACGACAACAACGGTGATGAAGAAACATTCGGATCCAGCCAATAGCTACCATCCACTCAGATAGTGGAGCTGGTGGTTTAGACAAGATTAGCAACAACAACAACTATATACACCACCGACGGAGAGAGAACATTTAGAGGCATGACTAAGGATGAGATGGAGGGTGAGAGACTAACTAGGAGAGTGTGTGTGAGTAAGGTGGAGGTGGGGAGAGGGAGGGGGAGACCAAGGATGAGATGGAGGGATGGAGTAGAGAGGATGAAGAGTGAGAGACTGACTAGGAGAGAGTGTCAGCAAGGTGGGGGGGAGAGGGAGGGGGAGATCAAAGATGAGATGGAGGGATGGAGTGGAGAGGATAGTGAGAGACTGACTAGGAGTGTGTGTGAGTGAGGTGGAGGGGCAGACCAAGGTGAGGTAGAATGATAGTGGAGGGATATATGAGGGGGGGTAGTGTGAGTTAGAGGGATGGCAGCCAAATGGTGAGGGACAGGGGGACGTGGAGGTGATTTGTTTGTGGCCACCCCTTACAGGATTAAGGCATCTGGCTATAGATAGATAGATACTTTGGATTTAGAATAGTGTTGTTGTTGTGGGCCTAGTGTAGCCTTAAAGCCCACTGCCAAAGGACAAATTGGACTAGTAACCAAGGAGACTCATTGCTGCCTCATAACTCACTGACTGGAGGGTAAATTGGACTAGTAACCAAGGAGACTCATTGCTGCCTCATAACTCACTGACTGGAGGGTAAATTGGATCAGTAACCAAGGAGACTCATTGCTGCCTCATAACTCACTGACTGGAGGGTAAATTGGATCAGTAACCAAGGAGACTCATTGCTGCCTCATAACTCACTGACTGGAGGGTAAATTGGACTAGTAACCAAGGAGTTTCAGTCCTAGTTCATCTCTTCTAATGGAAATAACATAAAAGTGAAGTTTATAGCAGACAAAAGTGATAGGGATGTTTATGTCAGGATTCCAGGGGCTGGATTGGTGAGTGAGTAAGGGTGTGGCCCATTCAGTTGAGTGCACTTTGGCCTGTCTTTTTTTTTCCAACTCCTAAGATGGGAAAAGTGGTGTGGATTGATGGTGATGAGGCTTACAGTGACAGTGGTAGTGATGATGATGATTGTGGTGATGACAGTGGCAGTGATGATGATGATGACAGTGGCAGTGATGATGATGATGATGACAGTGGTAGTGATGATGATGATGATGATTACAATGACAGTGGCAGTGATGATGATGATGATAATGATGATGATGATTACAATGACAGTGGCAGTGATGATGATGATGATGATTAC